>NW_020172985.1:841156-845966 GCF_003031525.2 Neophocaena asiaeorientalis asiaeorientalis | reverse complement strand
AGCTACTAAACATGTTATCACTCATTTATTACACTGTTTTGCTTTCATGAACCTTCCCAAAATTATTAAAACAGATAATGGGCCCGCTTACTCTAGTGCTGCTTTTGCAACATTTTGTAATTCATTACAAAATTACCCATATTACAGGCATTCCATATAACCCTCAAGGACAAGGTATTATAGAACGTGCAAATAGATCTTTAAAGCTAACTATTGAAAAAATAAAAAGGGGGGAATTGTCTAGAACAACACCACATAACCTTGTATATCATGCTCTGTTTATTTTAAATGTTCTCACTGTTGACAAATTTGGCTGCTCTGCAGGGGGAAGCTTGGTGTCTGAGCCAAGATTGGCCTCTCAATCTCCGGAGGTCCTCTGGAAAGATCCGTTAACCAGCACTTGGCGTGGTCCTGATCCTGTGTTGATTTGGGGACGTGGTCACGTGTGTATCTTTCCCAGAACAGCGCCTGGACCTTGCTGGCTTCCTGAGCGCTTAGTCAAGCAAATAGATGGCTCGCTACAGCTCACAACTAGTTCAGAAGAAGAAGAAGCTCTGCATCTTTCCGGAAAATTTGACAGTGTTGATTCAGAAGAAGAAAAAAAAGAGGAGAGCACTTGCCAGGATGACTCAAAGGAGTGTTGCTCCAACTTGGGGACAAATTAAACAACTGGTTTCACGAGCTCAAGAGTTAGTGAAACAACAGAATAATCCTTTTATACCTGTAACTTTATTTTTGGCTATGTTAGCAACCATTTCATTTGTTCCCTCTGTTAATGCAGCAACTTACTGGGCCTATGTACCTGATCCTCCACTATTACAACCTTGCAAAGTATACATGGATGTTTGTTACTCCTTAAAAGTACAATGACTGTATTTGGGAATGGGAAAAAGTAAAAATGCATCTGCTGAGTGTTTGGTCAGATAATAATATTAGTCTTGATCTTAAGAAATTAAATGCTGAAATTCAGGATATACAAAATGCACATCTTGATGATATTTCGCCAGAAGATGTAATTCAAACTTTACTGGACCGTTTAAAGTGGTTAAATCCTCAGTCTTGGATTACCGGCTGGTTGTCAGGATTTATTACCCTGGCCATAATTTGCCTATTATTGATATGAATCTTCTCATGTCTGTTTCGTATCCTCATGCCACAGTATACTACTCTCGGCACTTAACTTCATGGAATTATTTTGCAGCAAAAGTTAAAAAATAAAAAAGGGAGACCTGTGGGAAGCAGTCAGCCTTGAGAGCAGGTAAGGACATGCCAGGCATGCCGCCGCTGCTCGAAGAACTGTCCCTACTTGTTCCCCTCCTTGTTCCATTCCATGGGAGATAAATCACCAGGGCCCAGAAATCAGAAAGAATGTAAAATGAGACAAGCAAAGCTGTCTCCCCCCTGCACATGCAGGTTATTTTTTATGCTTCTGGATTTATGGGTTTTCTCCCAGGGAAGTTAACCTTGAGCCGAGACAGTCTGTAGATAATGTAAACCACCATCTGGCAACCTTCCTTTTTCTAGTCTATATTATCTGCAACTGTAGCATAATAAAATTTGCCTTGCAACCATCAGTTGTCTTGGTCCTTCTGACCCCATTCGTCGGTGCTACTTCAGTTCCTTACCCCTTCCCTTCTGACCCAGGGCAGTGAAATCCTCTTTCTCCAGCTGGTCCGCGGCACACATGAATATATGTTTTTGTCTTGCTGTACTGCACCTGTGCTGTCTAGTAACAGATATTTTGTCTGCTAGTAGTGTTCTAGATTATGTCTTTCCAAAGCGCTGAGGCAGTGCACCTATTCTGTAGTTGCAGCTGATGCCTGAATGTATCCTAGCTGACAAATTATTGATTAATAAGAACTTGAATTTCTGAAAGATTTGTACTGTTGACCAAAATCTGAGCAAGGAGTCTCAGATGTAATTCTTAGCCAGAATTACATGTTAATGAACCACTTAACAGTGTGAATCAAGGAACATCAGTGTAAGGATTTCTTTTATTTTTTACCTGCTTGAAATATCAGTTAAAGTTGGCCAGCTTGGTTGCAGATGAACGGACGTTTGAAGTTCACCAAACTACTTAATGTGGGTTAGGAAAATAGACTTCCAGCGCCCTCAAGGCTGTGACCTTGCAGCCATTTTACATAGCACATCCTCCTCCTATAGGGATGAACCTTTCCCTGGCCTGGTAAGTGGCAGCTCTGTTGAAGCTTTGCTTATTGTAACAGGCTTTTGTTTCCAGGTTACATGTCTGTGGAAGACTTAATTCTGAATAGAGATATAGATATTACTGGAAACGAATTGTTTTTTCTATTATACTCTGCTTTATCAAAAAAGTAAAACATTTAAATTGTGCTACAGAAATTCAGAAATTGTCTTGCAATCTTTAAACAATAAATGAATGAATTGCCCTTTAAAAAAAAAAAAGAAAAGAATTAAGCAGTTAAGCTGTTGTTGGTCCCACATCAGACAAGTTAACCTTATACCTCCTGTCAATATTGTTAACAGAGACTGTTATTTTATTAATCCTTATGATCCCGAGATTCTTTCTTTCATGTTTCAGGGCACAGCAGGTGAGAGAGTGGATTTGTTAAGCTGGGTGGGTTTATCCTTCTTTTATGCATTCATTCAATTTTATGTTCCTTTACTTATTGTATACACATGGCAATAGAAGCTGCTAAAGCAATCACTGCTATTCTGCAAAACAACAAGGCACAGAAGCAGATGTCTTATTTCTGAGATTTCTCCCCCCAGGATTGTTATGATTAAAGATCCTTTCCCCCCACTCCCTGGAGAGGACAAGGGGCTACTCACTGGAGGTTTTTTAATGACTTGGGGAAAGGCTCAAATATCCCCCCACTCTGGTAATCCACCCCAGGGGCAAATCACACAAGAATATAGAAAAATGCAAACACATGTCTAACGGATAGAAAGCATATCAGTGGTCACTTGGGGATGTGAAGGGGTGGAATGTGTGGATAAAAAGGGGCTTTATGAATGGGGCATAAAAACACTTGCAAGTGATGGATATGTTCCTTTTCTTGATTGTGTTGGCAGTTCCATGGGTATATGCATATTTCAGAACTTAAATTGTCTTTAAGTTTGTGCATTGTACTGTGTGTCCATTCTATTTAACAGAGCCATTAAAAAAAGGCTAAGAACAGACGTGTGTCTCAACAAATAAATGTAGCAAGGAACAGAAAAGTCAAGTACAGTATGATCTCTGTCAGTTGAATTTTCCTATATTTTATTTCCCTCAAAAAATATATCCCAGTTCTTTAAAGAGATAGCACTCTTAATAAAAGGTTAAAAAAAAAAAAAAGGATTCACTGGTATTTCAGCAATAGTTTTTGATATCCCTCTAGCAACATGTTGTAGGAAAGGAGAAAATAAAACTTACCTTACATCTACCCAGAACCTCTATGGCTTCATTGTGCTTGAGGATCCCAGCCCCACTGTAACCCATCAGAGGCTCTAGTACATGTCTCTGGTTGCACTGATACCCAATGGCAACAGTGGTATCTGGTGATAAGTGGTTTGCCTGTGGCTGCTGGTGAGATACCTTCTCAATGCTTCATGCACAGTGAGACTGTGCAAACATAGCAAGAGCAGGAGGGAAAGAAAATTGGAAGTTCCCTGTGGAGGTTGAAAGATTTTGTTGGTGTCACTATGGTAAACATGACATATACAGAAATCATCTTTTTTCAAAGATAATTGCAGTTCTAATGATTGTAGCATCTCTTAAATGCTTAAAAGACCCCTAAACTATTGCTACCAAATTTCTTGGGCTTAGGAAACCTCTCTGGATTGAATAAAGAAGAATTGTTAACCACTGGCAGAAGGTCATCATTTATATAATATGATCTCATATCCCAAGGGAGATTCTCTTAATTTATTATGTTTAATTGATATTTCCAGTGATTCCAAAAAGAGAGATACATAAAAGTGCCCTCATTCTCAAGTAATTAGGAGATTAGGCAACTGTTCTAGTAATCCTAAACCTCATATTTGAAATGCTTCCAGATTTAAGCCTTTTGAAGTGCTGTGTTTTCTCAACTACTTTAAAAAAAAATCAGTATTTAATTTTCTTTGAACCACAACTGTCCTACAGGGGACAAATATGCTAGAACAGATAAGTATCTATTTTCAAAGGGCTTTCTACTTCAAGTTTAATAGTCTCCCGAAGTTTATATAAGAGAGTCCCAAGCTGTTGCAAAGGTTTGACAAGCATGTTTCTCCACAGTTCTGGGATTTATGTTAGGTAGCTTTTCGTTCAGATAA
Source organism: Neophocaena asiaeorientalis asiaeorientalis (assembly GCF_003031525.2). NCBI lineage: Eukaryota > Metazoa > Chordata > Mammalia > Artiodactyla > Phocoenidae > Neophocaena > Neophocaena asiaeorientalis. The sequence continues at coordinate 841,688 of NW_020172985.1, read as the reverse complement.
AGAAAATTTACTGAGTTCCTAAATAACCAGTGGTGCAGGTTCTTATTAATATTCTTAGTGGTAGTAAACACTCTTTCTTGCTGTTCTGCCTTAGAATTCTTCATTCTTTTTCTTCTTCAGGGACTACTTGGCCATTTTAAAGGCACATCAAGTTTGTTCTTTATCATTTGAATTTGTATTATCACTTTTCCCGTTTTTTGTCTCCTCTATACCACTCGATTCACTTTGGCATATTTACAGTTTGTTCATTTGGTAACATCAGGCTGCATCTTAAGGAAGGGCATGTAAATAAACCAAAGATAATTGTGCGTGCAGTAAGCTTAGGCTGTTTGCACACTTGTATCCAGCCATTTTATGTATTTTTATTGGTCACGCTTCAAAGATTTGCTAACATGGTTGAACTTTTACTGAGTAGAAACCTCTGGCTGCCTAAATCATTCACCTGATAATTCTGATTCTCAGAGGTAGAGAGAAGGTTTTTACAGGTCCAGCACCAGGTTGAGCTCCCTGACCCCACCCCCACCCCACCCCC
>NW_020172985.1:793982-841052 GCF_003031525.2 Neophocaena asiaeorientalis asiaeorientalis | reverse complement strand
TGCATGAAGCCAGTGCTGAGCAGGCACCTAGAAATGGACAGTCTCCCAGCAGGGAGAGTTATGGCTGGAAAGTACCCGCTTCCTCATGACTGACATCTATTATCCTGACCCTCCACACTACATGATTCCTCATTCATGTGCTTACTATGAAGTGATTTTCCTGTGTATGGACCCCAAATACTCCAGAACTCTGCTTCCATGAAATAGTCATAGGTTGCAGTGCTCCTGTCTCATAAAAAGTAGTATTTTAGATGGGAACAGCCAAAGAGTTCACATAATCTCTGCAGCTAAGGCTATAAAACACAGGCAAGCAGGATACATCTTTAGGGATTATGTTTTTAAACAGTTTCAAGACCTATCTGGCATTTACTTCTCCAAATATGAATTATTTTCAGGCAAATTTCAAATTGTATGATATCTTATGGATTCCATTTTGTAATTACCTACACTTTACCCCATGGATTGACACATTTTACTGAAACCCAGAATTCTTGTTTAGTTTCTAATAAACCTCATGCAACAATAGCTACCTTCAAACTCCTCTTGCCAGGAGAGTTCTGGGGATGTGTTTTTCTTCGTTTCTTTCTCGATTATTAATGTTGTTACTTTATGTCTCACCAGTCCATGAGGAGGAGCCTAGACCTGTACTTAGAGACCCTGATTCCTGGGCTTCTTAGTTGGGTGAATTGCTTTAATATCTCTGGAATTTAGTTTCCTCATCTACAAAGTGGGAATCAGAACACCAGGCCTGCCTACCATATAGGATTATTTTGAAGGTCAAGGGAAACAATGCACTTACAGAGGTTTTGAAGATGGTCGCGTGCCATAGGAGCACACACTATCATTACTACTACTTTATTATATTATTCTTCCTCCTGTTTCTACCACACTGCTAGTAATAACACTGGGTGAGGTGCTGTCCGGAAAATATGCTCATCATCTTCAGTGAGTCTGACCTGCTTTGCACAAGATGATATGACATTTTATATGTCTTCGTTTTTCTTGAGGAATTAGTTTCCACTTGAATTTTTATGTATCAATACCTATAAATGACTGTGGAATGAAGCCTGACTAGAGAACAAAAAGGAAAATAGTATTTAAATTCAAGGAGCAAAGAGAATCAAAATCAAGAAATGTATAAAGGGTTCAAACCTGCTAGAAGAATTCTATATTTTTATTGTCTATTTATATCAGACAGTGGTCCTAGATGAGATTAGTCATCTGATATATTTATTGTGATTTCAACACTCAAAGGGATCCACTCAGCCTCCGTTTATCAGAGGAAGAGGAAGTGCACGCTGGGCAGAACCCTTTGTGAGGCTCCATCCGTGAAAATCATAACATTGCTCAAACACCACATACACTCCAAATCTTTGTAACACCTTTTGTTCGATGTAAACAGTTTCCTGGCAATGCTTGCCTGAAATTTCTGAGCAGCTTGACACTCCAGTTTAGCCCTGGAGGACATCATTAATCGCTCTATTATATATAAAAAAAAAAGCAGAGATAATATGTGTGTCTGTACATTATGCATGCTGTGTAATAACCAAGGGCACAGGGTAGTTTACAGGCTGGTGATGGGGAAGCTCTGCTTGCACACAGCTCCACATCAGCCCCAGAGGTGGGCTCTTTGATGACCTGCCACCACAACATCATATATGTGGCCTCACACGGGAAACTCTGCCTTCACATTTAGCACCTGTTTCCCCAGCCACAGATTATGAAAGAGAGAGCTAAGCCTCAGCAGGTGGGTTTCATCGAGGCAGACACGAAGCTGATGATCAAATAAGTCTGCAACACCTGAGCTTAACAGGACAGGTTACCTGAGGAGCAGGCAGTGGGAAGAGGTAACCAGCTCAGGGTTAACCTGCTGTCGGGGGCTCGAGACAAGTGAGACCACAGGGAGGCCTGATGGAAGCCGCTGCTCAGCCATGACAAGGAATGAGGACCTTCCTTTAAGAACTGATTAGTGGTTTGTCCCTGTGAGGACCTGTAAGTGATTCAGAGCTCTGGCCACAACTGTTCACCTGGGATCTGTGACCAGTGTAGTGTATGCAGCTCCATGGACCATTTCCTTTCCCATTGTTGGGCAATGACATGACCTGAGGAGGATCTGTTGTTTTTCTTGCAGAATTTAAAAAAATATTTCATAAAAAGGATTTGGCTTTACAAAAAGTGAAGGAAGTACTGCTTACTCTATATCGTGACTTGCTTGAGAATCGAGGAATAAGAATGTTTGCCGTATGAGAAGCTGACATCTGCAAACAGCCTCCCCACTTCCACCCCCCTCCCCAAATCTACCAGCTTCTGGCCAGTCCAGAATTCCACTGGCGCTCTCGTACAGGCCCTTTTCCATTGCCGAATCCCAGACACCCGTTCAATTATTAAAGAACGGCCTGTTATATTTAGTACAGAGGTGGCTGATATTGCTGCCAGTTGTCGAATTTCGGTTTCCTGTGGTTGATTTTCATGCATGAGGAACACACAGCTGCTGGGCAGGTGCCAGGGCTCCATCAATCTCCCCAGGCTGCCTCGAGCTCAGGATATGTAAGAGTAGCAGATAAATTGGAAGATCAATGACTTGTCCCTCCTGCCTCACGAGCTGCTATTGAGAAATTAATATGAGGATCACTATAAATAAAAGATAAAAGATGATATGGCTTACCATGTAAAATATTAAGGCTGGACACAATGTGCCAGAGGAATCTAAACCAAAAGCAGAGTAAATTAGCCCAGTAAGGGCCTTCCACCACCTTGCTGGAAATCCAGTCTGAGAAAGAGAGATGGTGCTGGAATGTGGCAAGGATCTCTTACTAGAGAAAGACTTAACAAAATAGTTTGCCTTCTCTTTTCTGTGTCAGAGTGTCTCAGGGCTAGAAGAAATGGCAGAAATTATTCATCCCTAGACACCTTATTTTACGTGAGGAAACTGAGGACCAGAGAGTTAAGTGGTTTGCTCAAATATTTGCAGCTAGCCAGTGACGGAGCTGCTAATGGACCCGAGTTCCAATGCTCAATCCTTTTTATCAAGCTATCTCCTATCACAAAGTCTCTTCATAAAGCTATCATTTTTGTGCTCTCTAGGCCTTCCCTTAGAAGAGCGCTAATTTTAATCATGCCAGAAGCAGTGAAAAATGAGGATATTTCTTAATATGCACTCAAGACCGAAGATCTACGTGCAGCGTGATAATAACTTTAGACAGATATTTGCAGAGCACCTTTGATTCTGAAGCATAACAGAGGTCATTACCCACGTTTCTCCTGGGAAAGAGGAAACGGAACAGATGATCAGACTCAAAAAGATATGTGGAGCCCAAGAAGGACTTTGGGAAAGAAAAGAAAAGTGCCGCTTGTATTAGGAGAACACTGGCTGAGGAGAAAACAAGGCCTTAAGGGGAGCAACTTGACCTCGAAATGGGAGCTGAAGTTGAAGAGTCATGGCTTAATTTCGTTTGAATCTAAAAGCCTAAATTCAACTGCTGGCTCTGGTGCACGATGGGTGTGCATTAATCTGCATGGCGCAACCCCAAAGTGACTGAGTCCTGGGATGTCCAGCTGTATATTGGACTCCACCCCTACTGACAGCGTGAGATAGGGGACATGGGGCTGCTGTGGTGGCCGCACCACACAGCTGAGTTACGTCTCCACCTTGACTTGCGGTTCCTTCTGGCTGCTTCTCAGGACAACTAGATGGGATTTAGAGTCCTTAAAATGCAATTATGCATCTTTTGGCCTTGACTCTAGGTTCTACCCACGAACTCATTTGTCGTTGGAAAAGAGCATTTCTCATCTCCTACGTCATTTAAGCCTCTCTTTAGATCCGTCCTCATTCTCACCTGTTAATAATCAGAAGTCGGCTACATGAAACATTCAAGTCAGGCTCCATCTCTTGAAGACAAATGCACTTAAAAAAATAGTGGGATGCAGATTTTATTTAAAGCCAAGTCACCTACTGGGTGACAAAGGCTGATTGTCTCTTCAGGAGGTTAAAAAGAAATCAGCAATCTCAAACTCTTGCTTTTCCTTAAAAAAAAAACAAAAAACAAACTTCTATCAGAGCTATTTCTTAAGACCCAAAAAGTATATGTTACAAAGAGAGAAAAAAAAGATTAGAGATCAATGCAAGCTCACCCTGAAATGCGTGCCTCAGTTGGGAAATGAATATGAAGATCACTATAAATAAAAGATGCTATGCCTTTTGGAGTAAAATATGAGGGCAGTCACAAAGTGATGGATCAAGTTTAACCCAATTAACCCCCTGGGATAAACAGGGGCTTGGAGTTTGCTGCATTTGAAAACCGAACTGATATTAAAAAACAAGCTTCTATATGAGAAGAGTCATCCAGAGGCTCACACAGGAGAATTCAGTTTCTTTCCTTTTAGGTAGTCTCTCTCAGACACCTGCACAAGATTTAGAAAATGCTTTCCCCTGGACAACAGAAGGCAGCATTCTGTGAAGGTGCACCAACTTATCTTATTGGTTGATGTGCTAGCTGGAAGCTCTGTTTAGGGGATGGATTCTTTTTTGGCTATTCCAGTCCACAAGCTTTGCTCAGAAAATATGCTTTCCATTAGGATGAACACAAATCACTTTTGTAACATACCATTCATTAGATTAATGTTAGTATTAGAGCTTTGTAGAGCACATATGTGTCATGGGCATCTTTCCAGAAATGCATTATGTAACACATGGATTTCCAGTTCATAACTGCAAAGGTTTCAAAACCTGAGCTTCAGAGGAGACTTTAGAAACAGGCTAGCTGCAATGAATTGTTCACTCCCTTGCCTAACTAGTCTTCCCAAATTGTGTGCCTTTTCCAGGAAATGAGATCAAAATAAAAATGAAATCTTGGTACAGTTGAAGTGATTATTTTAATCTGTTGAGAGTTTTTCAGAGTTTTTCTCTATGTCTGTTGCATGTCGACTCCTTTTTCTTCATGTTTTGACCTCTCTAACCCTGAAAGAATATAGATGGGTTGGGTGACTCACAGTCACTTCTGGAGTAGTGAGCTGAATTATTTAGCATGGGCAATGGGGGAAAGTGGAGGAGTAAGCAGGGAGAAATCTTTAGCTGGAGGAAAATTGGCCTACTCACACAAGAGTAAATATGGCATATGCCATGATTCAAATACTCAAAGATGTCTGTTTTAGCAATAAACACCAGATATGGACACAGTCCCTGGCAGAGTCAAACATACACCTGCACGTTCATTTATCAAAAGAATCACAGAAGTGTGTTGACATACTGTTGGAAGTGTGTTCAGTAAGAGACATGCAACTCCAGATGAAGGGACAGGAACTCAGGTCTTTAAATGCTGGACTGCTGACAAAGCCGTCAGCAGGGTGAACTCCAGCCAATTTTCAATTTCGAGACACTAGATGCACTGTGCAGACATGCTAGGATGTTTGTGCTTCCTGCACAATATTTTAGAGCGGATATTAAACACCGCCGTTAAATGCCTGCAAGTGATGGCCAGAGTGAAGCTGTGGAGAATGATGGCTGTGACCTCTAAGATGGTGGTGCCGTTGTCAAGAGTCTCACTCAGAATTTCCAGGGTAATTTTCGAGTGAACTTTTTTTGTTTTTTGGATGATATATACATCTAACTCACCTCAGGAATATATCCACGTAGTCTTGAAGTTAGGGACCAGCTGGTGTAAATTTGTGTGTTTATCTCCTGACCTAACCTTTTAGCTTCTTTTTGTTCCTTGATTGTAGTTAAGCTTCGTCATGCCTCAGAGCCTTTGTATTGGCTGTTCCCATGTTTTGGAAATATTATTTCCAGAAAAATTTTCCGTAAATGATTCCTTTCTATTCTTTGGCACTCATCTCTTAAAGCTATTTTTTCCTTGATTGTCCTACTAGCCTTAGTCCCAATTTATCAGATTACCTTATTTCTTTCACAGAGTAATAATAAAAACAAATATTATCTTTTGTGTCTATTTGTATTTAGATGAAATTCTTCCCAAAGAACTCAAGCCCCACAGTGACAGAGGTTGTTACCTTTCTTATCCCTTATTCTGTGTCTTAGAACTGTGTCTGGCATGTAGTAAGCACTCGAGGTCTGTTGACCGTGTAAAGAATATGTGAGTAGATGAACAGATTTGGAGTTATCTGAGGTCGCGCTTAATGACGGCTGGTGTTGGTGATTAAGATTGTAGGTTTTAGAGTTGGAAGTGATCTTGCTGAGTCTCACAGCTATGGCAAAACTCTCCCTACTGTAGCATCCCTGACAGATGATCAAGTCTGAGCTTAAATAACTGTATATGGAAGACCCTAACCAGGGCACCCTCCTAGCTCTCTTCAAGCAGATCACAACCTTCCATGGGAGTTTACTCCCAGTTATTCAGCTGTAATTAGGAGAAAACGGTTTGATTCACCCACAATCATCTTCTCTCAGTCTCCTTGTTCTAGTTCCTAGAGAATAGACAGAGTTGGCTCCAGAGTTTCCTCTAAATTACATCCTTTGGTTTTGCATTCCTGCTTGTACCAAAATAAACACCCTGCTACGGCAAAATTCCCCTTGATTGTCTGCCACATTGTTTGTTAGTGTTTAGAAATAATTTGTCTTAATGTTCCACATTATCACTTATGGAGTACAGAAGTAAAAGAGATCCAGGGGTTATGTCAGAAGCAATCATACAGATATTTTAACTTACTCTTTTAATGTATTTAATGCTGACGCTGTGTAGAATTGAGCAATATAGTCACCGCATTATTGCCATTGATGAAAAAATGTATTTATCGTGAAATTTATGGTAACTTTGAAAACTTTACCTCATGTAGAAATTGTCAGCTACATCTTAGAGCTCTGAGCATTTCTCAAAAAGCTGTGATACGAAATACCTCTGCCTTTTCTTGTATTTCTGTTATGTTCAACTACTTCACAAAAAGCATTCTTCATATTCCTGAAATAATGATGGGCTTAGTTGAGATTCTTTTGGGTCCTAAGGGACCAACATGTGTGCATAATAGTGTAGAGTTACACAGAACCTGGATGTTTGGCTCCAGACTGAAAGCCCCATGGAGTTGCTTTTTCACATCTGTTCACCAATGTGTATGAATGGGAGAAAACCAAAGTTCTGGTTCGTTTAGTCAAGGTCAGCCAAACTCCTTTTACTTTTGCTGTGACAAACAGGTAAAGAGGTGTAAAATATCTGAAACCAGCCTCTTAGGGTTTGGTAGAAAGCTTAAGTGGGATGTAGAGGATATACAACAAAAAGAAAAGCAATTGAGTACTGCTGGCAAACTTTTGCAAGGACAGCTAACGAAACAATAATAATAGTAACAACAATAGTAAGGTTGATTTTCAAAGACTTAAGAGTGGCATAGATTCCTAACCACTCTACATGTATTAACTCCATGCCACAGCTTTGTAAAATGGGTGAGGTTATTAACCCCTTGATTTTTAAAAGGGAAGTGAAACACAAAGAAGAAACACTCCTGAAGTCCCACCACTAATAAGTGGTAGAGCTGGGGAAAAAAGATCCAGGCAAGTTAATTTCAGAGTTAGTGCTCTTAACCAGTAGGTTATGTCCCACAGGTAATATTTGCACGTTCTGAAATCACTTTACAAATACTATTTCTACACCTAAAGTACACCGGGAATACCCAGGGAAATTGGCATTATAATTATTGTTATTTCTTTGCCAATAATCTGTTAACTTCTGGCAGTTCAATATCCTTCCCCAACTTCTTAAAAATTCAGCCTACAATCCAAAAAAATAAGGGCTAGTGAAAATAAATGTCTTCTAAATCCAGTTCAAGAGAGCAACTACAAACTAAGGCCCCCAAGGATGTAAAAGAGAAAGCAAAAGAAAAGAAGAGACAAGAAGACCAAACCCTATGATTAAGCTCCACGTTGTTAGGTAAAGGGGCACTTAATTAATGCTTCTTTAATACCTTGTGCACAGAGGCATGGATCTACAGAAGCCAAGGAGTCTCCCTTTCATCACTGATTCATGGTATGCTTCTGGCAGGGTCACTTCCTTCTTTGAGCCTCAAAGGTTTTCATCAATACAATGAGGGAATTGGAACAAGGTTAGCTCTCACAACCCAGGTCTCACGTTCTCTCATGGTACCTGTGAGTCTAGGTAAGTGCTGAATGTCGTTAACATGATAGGTTATATTTTTCTTAACCATTTATCTTCTCCTGATTTTTATGTAATTTCTAATACATAGTAGAGTACTAGAAAAGAAAAAATACCAAACTGAAAAGTAACTGATACACTAACTTTCCATTCTCATTTCACTGCCAATTCAGCCAAAAGCCTTCTGTAGAATTCTGATGCAGACCATGAAAACACTCTGTAAGTGTTCCAAAGTCTTTGCCATATTTGGTAGTCCTGTGATTTCCATTGGCAGAACTATCTTGGACTGTCATCTGCAAATCTATCAAAAAGAAATTAAGTAACAGGAATTCATATCAATGGTATTGGAGAAAGAAATCCTTGAACTTATCTTATTGTGTGAACATTCATCCATGTACAAAATCGACAAGAAAAGTTAAGCTTTAAAGGCAACATATTCCCATGAATAGAAGGGAGAACATAACACAAACAATATATAATGCTGAAATTATGTACATACACATATATACAAGTGGTCTTGAAATATATTCCAGGATATTAATTGGATTAAAGTTTGGGGCACTAAAGCATTTTTTCTCATAGAGAACATTATTCTTTAAGATACATACAGACACACATATCTGGCCTACTGGCCTCTCACAGTTTCAGTTGATTCCAATCATTTCCCCATATATTTATTCTCAGATTAGTGATTTTTGAACAGGTGTTCATCTCTTTAGAAATACCTGTGCCATGACCGCAGAGTACTCAGATTATTTTTTTTTTTTTTTGGCATTTGGTGGCATATGATGGGGAAACTGACGAGTTGTATGACAGGAGAGGTGTACAAGGTGAACCTTAGAGTAAGTAAGACTTTATGCATAGTTCTTAATCCCAAAAGGAAAAGAGAAGGATAGCAGCAAAAGTCATTGGAATAAAGGACCTCTGAGATGAATCAGCATTAGGGTAATTCATTGGTTACTGGCTGTCCAGTCGGTTTAGATTATAAAGTATTCCTGAGTGACTGCATCACTTTATGAAAGGATCTACCTAACTATAGCTTTGTCTTGCTGGAATTAGTTTATATGGCAATAATATGCATAGAGAATGGCAATTCTGAATTCATGTCTTCCCAAAATTGAAGACACTCGTTAAGGTACAAGTTTACCCAAGACCGAAAATGATTTATCCATACTATACTAACTGAGACTGTGTCTTACCATTTTTGTTTGTTAAAGAAGATAACAAGGCTAACTTTGAGTAGAGTAATAGCAGGATACTTAGAAAATACTTTCAGGTTAAGTTTTGTAAACAAAGTTCAGTGTTTACCCACCAAAAGCAAATCAGCTCATTTAGTATTGCAGGAAATGCCTTCATACTTTTTCACTGCCACTAAAGGAATTTAAAACACCTGTTGGATATATTCCCTCCTAGAATGCCATTTGTACACTTATTCCTAATAGGACCTGTTATTTTAAAAACAAACTCCTATTATATGGCGTAGAATAGATACTCAGTATTTTTAGTGATCACATGGTTTAGGGTTCTAAGCTTTGGGCTCAGACTTGGATTTCAAGCATTGCAATCTGGGCTTGTTAAACGATCTCCTTGCAACCAGGAAAAATTGTTTATCTGAATCTAAAGTCCAATTAAGTAAATGTGATAGTGGTGATAGTGGTTGATGAAGCCGACTAGCATAGCAGCTAGGGCAATTATAGACAAGTTACATTTATCCTCTCTGTGCCTCAGTGTCTTCCTCTGAAACTGAGTTTCTTCATCAATGGGGATAAATACTGGTACCAATCTGACAGAGTTATTGTAAGAAATGAAGGAGTTCACAAATTTCCTAAAGGCTTAATGTTTGGCTTGTCATTACTAAATGCTGGTAATTATTAGTAAAACAATATCCCTCTATTATTTATTATATCAAAATAATAATGATAAGAGCCTGTTATTTTAGTAGTTCGATTTTTTGGTCATATAGTTTAGACTAACTCATATTGTTTAAATGTGAAACCAAGAAGAAAAACAGTTTTGTTTTGTTTTTTTTAACCTGGTCAAGGATCCCAAATCACCTAATTCAGAAATGTTTCTAACTTGGCATCTGCTTTGAATCTGTCACAACCAGAGAAAGTTTATTGTCTCAGAAAGTGACAGCCTTGTATTTGTGTAGCATAAAAAAGAAGATACATGCTAGATAAGATACATACCCCTTATCATGGTCGTGCCACATATAGTGCGGCACTATTCCTGCTGGGTTCAAACATTGTGAGCCAGAGCCTGCCATTGCCTATTATCAGGAGCAGGAAAGCGTAAGAACCGCATGTGTTTGCCCTTAAGTTGGTCTACAACACAGAGACTGTCAATCAGCCTCTGATAGTACCCTCCCCATGGACAACCTTCTGTGCTTTTTTTTTTTTTTTTTGCAGTATGCAGGCCTCTCACTGTTGTGGCCTCTCCTGTTGCAGAGCACAGGCTCCGGACGCACAGGCTCAGCAGCCATGGCTCACGGGCCCAGCCGCTCCGCAGCATGTGGAATCTTCCCGGACCGGGATACGAACCCGTGTCCCCTGCATCGACAGGCGGACTTTCAACCACGGTGCCACCAGGGAAGCCCTTCTGTGCTCTTTTGAGCATGCTTAGATGGAGTCTACCATCAGTGTGGTGGGACTTCACTTCGCTTCAAGTGTGTCCAAGTTGAAGGGTGAAATTAACAAACACTAAGCAAATTTGTGGCTGTCCAAACTAGGAAAATAATTAAAGAATCAGGACATGAAGAATCAGGCAAATACTCATTTGGCATCAATAAAAAAGCTTCTTGGTGAGAAAAAAAGTTGCCAAAGTTGAAAGCCCAGAATAGTGCTACTTTAGCCTAACCACAGTATCAAAGCAAATGACACACACACAAACACAAAAGGAAACCCTCTTCACACTAATGCCCCAAAGTCCTTTATGGGTCTTCAAATTGAGCAGATTAGGTAGGTTGATGGCTGTCCTTTACGGACTGGATCCACCTAACAAGACTAGTTACTAACAGAATATCTCTGTTTTGTCATTTAATCGACATCCCAAACTTAATATACCTTGCAATCAAATACACACATAGTCACTCATGCTTTTCCTGTAGACTTTCCAAAACAGAAAAGCGCAGCTCCATTCTTCCTGGTGCTCAGTTACAGAATGTGATTCATCTTTGACGTTTTTCTTTCTCCTTTCACATCCAATACACAAGCAAAATGTGTCAGCCCTATCTTTGAGATAGAACCAGAATTTGACAGTTTCTCGATTTTTCCACTGTTACCACTCAGGATTAAGATTTCGTTGTCTGTCATCTTAATTATTATCCCTCTGAACTGTGTCCTTAACACAGTGGCCGGAGAACCCTTTGAGAATCTAAGTCAGAAGAATTATGTGACTTCAGTGTCTTCCCCTTCATCATAGTTGAAGCTGAAGTTCTTAAAATGCTGGAAAGTTGCTACATGATTACCCTCTACACTATATATTTGATCTCATCTCCTCCACCTCTACTCCTTGCTCACTCTTTTCCAAACACCTTATACTCTTTAGTCCTTGATGTTCAACAAGTATAGTAGGAAGACATTTTCAATGGCTGTTCCCTTTACCTGAATTGCTGTTGTCTTTACTATCTACAGTACTCATCCACTCACTTTTTTAGGTCTTTTCTCAAATATCACCAGCTCCATTATGAGACCTTGCTTGGATTCCCTGTAATAACCTGCAGCCCCACTAATACACCCTATGTCCTTAGAAGCCTCCCTTCTGCTGTACAATCTGTTGAATGAATGAATGGAGTGAGCTATGTTTAATTTCCAAAAAAATAAACACCAACTGTAAACACTTGTTGAGAGACAGGTTCAGGGTATAAAGAATAAAAGAAGTGTAAATTCAGGCCTTACCATTCACCATCCATTCCCTCAGGGTTCTGCTATGGTGTATCTTTGAATGAAAAGCACAATTTGATAAGACTAATTAATAGCTTAAATTCATTAGAATCCCAAACCTTTTATAGTAGAAATGTGATAAAAAGTGTGTCAGAGATTCTGAACAAAATGTTAGCAAATTGAAGCCAAAAAAGTATGAAAACAATTATATACCATGACCAGACAGGATTTGTGTCAGGTATGTAAGGCTGGTTCAACATTTGAAAATTAATTAATATAATCCAACCAAGACAAAAAAAGGAAAAAAAAAACATATGAATACATGCAGAAGAAGCATTTGACAAAATCCAGCGTGCACTCATGAGAAAATCTCTCAGTAAACTAGGAATAGAGAGGGACTTTCTTAACTTGATAAATACAATCTACTAAAAAAACAATAGCTAACATCATACTTACTGGAGAGAAACTCAATGCTTTCCCACTAAGATTAAGCACAAGGCAAGGATGTTCTCCTTTATTGTAACTTTTCAATATTGTGCTGCAAGTCCTTGCTAATGCAATAAGGCAAGGAAAGGAAATAAAAGGTGTACAGATTGAGAACGAAGACATAAACCTGTCTTTGTCCACAGGTGACATGATCATCTATGTAGAAAATCTTAGAGTTGACCCAAAACTCCTGTAACTAATAAGTGATTATAGCAAGGTTGCAGGATCCAAGGTTAATATACAAAAGGCAATTGCTTTCCTATATACCAATAATGAACAAGTGGAATAGGTTTAAAACAAACTGACACTATTTACATTAGCATTGCCAAAAATGTAATACTTCTGTATAGATCTAATAAAATATGTACAACCTCTATAGGAGGGAAACTACAAAACCGTGATGAATGAAGTCAAAGAATAACTAAATAAATGGAGAGATATCGCATGTTCGTGAATAGGAAGACTCGGTATTATCAAAATGTCAGTTCTTTCTGTCTTAATCTATAGAAATTCAGTGCAATCCCAATCAAAATCCCAGCAAGTTATTTTATGGATATTGGCAAACTGATTCTAAAGTCCATATGAAGAGGCAAGAGACCCAGAATAGCTATCACCTCATTGAAGGACAAAGTTGAGGGAATGACACTACCCAGCTGGAAAACTTATTATGAAGGTGCAGTAATCAAGACAGGGTGATACTGGTGAAAGAACAAATAGATCAATGGAACAGAATAAAGAGCCCCAAGATAGACCCACATAAGTATTTTCCTCACTTCCATTGTGAAAGGAGTTCCCTATTCCTAAGAAAATGGACCTATGTCCGACTGACACAGAAGATGGAGATTTATCCCAGTGCATTTATATATGTATAGATATTAAAATTATGTATATATATATGTTTATATATATATAATGCCTAATGGAAATATCTCAGATGTTCTATTTGGTGTTTTTTCTTTAATTTTACTTATAAAAATTGTGACCATTTTTTAACTCAGAAGAGGAGAACCTTAAAAATTAATTAAAAACTGGAGAGGCCACAACAGTGAGAGGCCCGCGTACCGGAAAAAACAAAAACAAAAACAAAAACAAAAACAAAAACAAAAACAAAAACACATTCTCAGTAGTCTAAGATTCAGAGTGACTTGGCAGAGAAAATTGCTGAATGAAAAAAAAAATTGCTGAATGGTTAGATAACAGTGCTGGTAGGATTGGTTATTGTAACACTACATTTTTACATTTGAGTTTCTCTTCCTTGAAATTACAAGAACTATATGACTCAAGAGAAAGATTGATAATTAGGAATATTCTGCTTGCTTTTTATATAGTCCATTGCAGAACATTTTGATTAATTATTTGGAGGTCATAGGAAGGAACCTTCATGATCTAACTTTTGAACAAGTAGTGTTGCAACACAAAGCTATGACTTAAAAAGGAAATTTGAAATGACCTATTTCTTTTGGCATCTCAAGCCAGATATCTGTCAGTAAAATGAGTCACTTTTCAGTCAAATGGGTGGTCAGCAATATAAATTTTATTGGGAAGCTGAAAGACACCATTGTCAAACAGAGCAACTGTGGTGTTCACATCTATATTTGAGCATCTTTCGTTTTCCCAAGGGGTGCAGGTGAGAAGAAGGAAGGCAGAGACATGCACCTCTATACAGCTTTTCAAGACGGATAGCACAGAGAGCATTCCCAGAGGCAGGTCAAGTTCAACCCAAGAACAACTCTCTCAGTGCTTTCACAACTAGTTAAAATACAAGATCAGTAGTAACTCAGCTCTCAAATCAGTGCTGAAATCAAGCAGAAGGTTGTTAATATTGATATGGTTAACATACATCAAATAGGATGACTGAATTTTCTGAATCCAAAAGTTCTCCACAGTGTTGACATTTCCTTACTGAACTCCCAGGATTGTTTGGTTTCAAAGGCTGTTGGGCTCAAGATGTATTTGGTTTTAAATAATCCTTCATAAAAAGTTCAGTTTTCAGTCTAATATGATTGAAACCCAGCTTGAGTGTGTTTTATAATGCACTGAACTGGAAAGACTATGGGCATTGAATTATTGAAAACATGGTAGGCGAAGGAGTGATATGTGGGGAGGAGTTGATCAAAGAAATCAGTGAGACTTGATATGTCTTGTTATCTCATTTTATTTACCTTTTAGAACTCTTCCAAATATTAGAGGAAAGAAATCAATTATCAATTTTCACCTGTCATGTTCCACACTTCAATTATTAATGAATGTCAAATTTGACCACAGTTTTCTGTACTACCTGCTCTGCAATAATACTTCTGAGCCTTTATTAAAAATGTAAAATTGTCATTGAATTTCCAAATATGATTCTCCAGTGGCTAATTCAGCTTGTTTTATTAATAAGCAAGTTCTCATGAGTAATACTAATTTAATATGCCAGCATGTAAGGTTAAAGTGTAAATTATTCCTTCCGAAGGTGATGAGATATGACTGCGATGTGGTGGTAGGGCACTCACCTTCCTGAACGAACCCTGCGAGGACACAGTTCTTGTGAGAAAGCAGAACTTCATATAGTAGCAAATCTGATATTATTTTGCATGTCTCCTGTAGCAGTGGAATGCACACACACACACACACACACACACACACACACACACAAACATGATCATGGGTGAAAAAACACACATGCGCACCTTAGATGGTTACATTAATTTCTGAATATACTTCTCCGGGAAGATAAAGCTGTACTGATGATTTGTATTTTTATAGTTTATTATTTTATCCATACTAAAACACTTCATGAAATCACTTACTGTTTTGTTGTTCATGGAATCCTTTCAATTTTGAGATGCTAAATATAAATGGAAATAATGATTATAGTCCTTGGCCATGAAAGACTAAGTTACAGAGAACCCGGTGACTGGAGGTCAGAGCTGCCACGGAATTATTCTCTGCTCCACAGACCATTAGAATATCACTGTGTACCCACTTAAGGATAGAATGCTGCTATTGAGAAACTAGCTCTCTTTTATTTTTACTAAAAGGAGAGAACAGTAGGGGACCTTGGCTGCTGGAGTGTATGAGACTTTCTCTGTTTTGTACAATAAGCCACAAACAATACATGAAATAGCCTCGGGTCCTTTGTCTTTTGTAGGCAGCTCCTTCCTGTATTGCTCCTGATCAATTACACTTAAATCAACAGAGTTGCTTGAACATTTTGACAGTTATGTTCCCCATACCCTGAAGCATTTTTAAAGGGTTACTGAGATAAAGCTATTTCAAAAAATACTCCCTCCAAATTTTTTCAGGTGGCATCAATGAAAGTAACTTAGAGGAAAAACACTCCACCTTGAGTTCGTGGCCTATCACTCTAAGGCCAGGCAAGCATAAACCTTCATAGCAAAACCTAAGTTTGCTCCCAGTTGAGAATTTGGTTTCCATGGTCTTATATAAAAAGTAAATGGAGAATTTAATTCCCTATAAGCCCTTTCCAAAGAGAGAATACAGTTCATCATTCGTAAGAGACGATGAAAATTACAATTTTGTTGAATAGGTGGAATATATATTACATATAATATATATATTTATTTTTAATATATATATAAAATATATAAAGTTACTATTCAGAGTCCTAAAACATGGATTTTTCTTACTTACCAAGAATGAAGAGTAACTTGATCTCTAAACAATAAAGTACCTGGTCATAACAGAATCATAAAAAATATTTGATATCAGAATGAATTCACTGTTCAGGTGTAAAGAGGGAATAGCTTCAGTTTTCCTCTTTCCTGCACCCCTGTTATTGCATCCTGGACAGAGGGGATTTTCTAGATTTTAATCTAAAGGAGAAATGTTCACTTTTGTTGAGATGGAAATTGACAACCTCAGTAGGCAGAGGAACTGTTTTTATTTGGCTGAATTCATGTTTCTAGTGATAATTCAAGGTGTAATAGGGTTTTCTCTGCCACTCCAAAATCTGAAAATGATAAGCATCTCACCAGAGTTTCAGGATGGCCCATTACCTGTTCTGTGGAAAGGATATTCAAAATACCATGCTTCATCAATGTCTTCTCTGACTTATTAATGAATGGACAATTACTGAGTTAAGACAGTGTCTTATCCTTGCTTCAAAAAAATAAAAACAAACCCCACAAACACAAAAAAACTGTTAACGATGAAAACTTATTATGCCAGGACTTAGTATGGCCTGACTTGGAAATTTACTTTCAGAGGCTTTTGTGAATATACCAAGGAAAGAGGACCTAGGTGTATCTTATTCCCACAGGCTGCCAAAAAATATTTGCTTAACGGAGAAAAAATTAATATATAGTATAGGAGAGAACCTGACAGATGTTTAACATTATTGAGTGATAGCAATGCCCAAACTCATCTGTGATCAAACACTATGAAAGTATCCTCCTAAGGATAAACTTATTACAAATAAGAAGTGAAAATTCAATTATGGAGATGCTTTCAGTTTCAGCTCTGATATGCAAAACGCTTGGAAGTTGTCACTGTATCTTGTCCTTACAAGATAATGGGGTACAAAATGAAAATCAATGACTTTTCTCAGACGTGATTAATAAAACATGTAACGTAACTATGTAGGAATTTTAAAACTGTAATTATGTATGTGTATAATATGTGTCTCTGAAAATCTGTGTCAAAGAAAACTGAGGCTATCAGTATAAACTCATTTAACTTCTATCTCTTCTTACTTTTATTTCCTCCCAAACTTACCAGTACCCATCCAACTGGAAGGATACAAGTGATTTTTATATACTGTGCAAGGTTTTTTCTTATTCATATGTCCATGTTTCCCCAATTCTCTAAATTATTATCTACATCTTCAGGATCTCCTTTATCGGTTCCTTCATTTCAACATAAAAAATATAAGTCCTTCTCATTCTAAAAAATTCTTTTTTGCTAATTATTTTCTCTTTTCATCCAAACTCCTTCAGAGCAGCCTATTCCCACTGTCCTCGCTAGCCCCGCCTGGCCCCCACAGGCAGCCCTACACCCTCAATTTATTGCCATCTGGCTTTTTGTCCACCACTTCACTGAACTGCTCTAAGGTCACTGGGGACCTAACTGCCCAAATCCAATGGACACTCACATTCTCTGAAGGATGACACTGTCATCTACTTCCTCCTTCTTGAAACTCTATCACCTGTCTCCTTCCCAGAATTCTTTCTCTGCTTATTACTTAAACGTTGTCAGTACTCACAATTCTCTGAAATCTCATCTATGTTCATGATTTTAATGACTGCTGTTATGTGCTGATGACATTCAAATTTTTATCTTTGCATGTCTTCACGTGCATGTCCAGTTATCTACCAGTTTGTCTCCTGAATTCTACAGGTGCTTTAAAATTCTACATGTCCAGAACTAAAGTCTTTTCGCCAATTCAGTTCTTTATCCCCTATTTCCAAACTCAATGATACCACCACCCAACCTTAGTCACACAGATGGGGATTCAGCCTTCGCCTCCTACTTCTTCCTTACTTCCCAAGATCAAGTCTTGCTTGTAATTTCCTAAATAAAATGAGAACTTATTTCCTTATTTCAGACCCCTTTCTCCTTGCTATTACCTGGTCTAGAAGTTACCAAATTGCTGTTTCGTGGAACCAGTTGTTAGACACTTCTATTAAAGAGGACTCTAGAGTCAAATAGCTTTGAGGATGGCTGTGTACCATGCGCCTGCTGTGACGATCCAGAATGAACACTAGCCTACAGCAGCCCCGAGGAGCTGTAAAGAAACCTGATTAACTTTACTTAAGCCAGGCTCTCCCTTCTGCTGGCCTATGAACCTTTCAGTAGGGACAGGAGAGGAGGTGGCAGCGTGAAAGTCCCACTTGAAAATAAAAACCGCTGCTCCTCAGAAGACTGGGGCATAATTGTCTCCAGGCTTCTTCAAATTCCTCATCCATACTGACGTCAGTGGTCTAAAATGCCACCTGAACTTGTCCTTTCCATTCTTAGCTGTTTTCTGAGGAAACCAGCTCCACGCACATGGGTGGTTAAGACCCGCTCTCCTCCTCCTCGCGGCCTCCTTTAGGGGCACTTGCCACTGCCTCGCGACACTGCACTGATCCTCCAGAGCCTGTGCCTGTGGCTCCGTAACACACCCCTCGCACACTCATGGCTCTAGACTTCCGCTATCCTCTCTGCCTTGAGTGTCCTTTCCCTTCACCGGCTGACTCACCAGTTTTTCATGAGTCCTTTAAGACTTAGCTTAGGGACTGTCTCTGTTGATGACTTTTCTTTGCCTCACAGCTCCCCCTCTTCTTCCACAAACACTGACCAAACGCCCTGAATATGCCCGTCACAGCATGTCACGTGCAGGATGAGACATCTGCTGTGTGTCTTCCCCTCTCACTCCACTGCTAAAGGGCCAAAGCTACATCTTGCTCATTGTTTCACTCCTCTAACACCCAATCCATGACTAATGAACTAACTAGTACTGTAGTAGCCCTATTAGTAACAATCAGGCAGGACCTTTTAGAAGAAATCTGACACTCCAGCTTTTCTCTGATCTCAGCTTTCAGTCTGATTGAACTAAAGACTTATCTGTGCATGTTTTACCAGGGAGACATAACTTAATCCAGAGATGTGTCATCACATACTCTTACATACTCTGCCATTTAAAAATTCTGCTCAGATGGGGGAAGGAGACAGGTGTGCTTTCTGACAGCCCCACTCTTTTGCATCTCTAGTGCTCACTGGCTTCTCTCTCGGTGCCTTCCTTAAACCCTTCTTCTCTTAACAAGGAAACAGGATAACAAAGTAATTAAGAGCCTGGGTTCTGCCTATCTGTGAACAGAAACATAACCAAGGACATAGAGAATAGAGTGGTGGTTGCCAAGGGGGAGGGGGTGGGAGAGGGTTGGATTGGGAGTTTGGGATTAGCAGATGCAAACTGGTGTATATACAGGATGGATAAACAAAAAGGTCCTACATGGGACTTCCCTGGTGGCGCAGTCGTTAAGAATACGCCTGCCAATGCAGGGGACACGGGTTCAAGCCCTGGTCAGGGAAGATCCCACATGCCAGAGAGCAACTAAGCCCGATACCACAACTACTTAAGTCCATGCACCTAGAGCCCGTGCCCTGCAACAAGAAAAGCCACCACAATGAGAAGCCCACACACCACAACTAGAGAAAGCCTGCGTGCAGCAACGAAGGCCCAATGAAGCCAAAAATAAATAAATTTATTTAAAAAAAAGTGAATGTATTTAAAAAAAACCAAAACGGTCCTACTGTAGAGCACAGGGAACTATATATCCTGTGATAAACCGTAATGGAAAAGAATATGAAAAAGAATGTATATAAATGTGTAACTGAGTCACTTTCCTGTACAGCAGTAATTAACACAACAATGTAATTCAACTCTACGTCAGTAAAAAAACAAAATTTTAAAAAATTGCCATAAAAATAGTCACATAAGGGGGACTTCCCTGGTGGTCCAGTGGTTAAGACTTCGCCTTCCAATGGAGGGGGTGAGGGTTCGATCCCTGGTGGGGGAGCTAAGATCCCACATGCCTTGCGGCCAAAAAGCCAAAACATAAAACAGAAGCAATACTGTAACAAATGCAATAAACACTTTAAAAATGGTCAACATCAGAAAAAATCTTTAAAGAAAAAATTCACATAAATGAAACATAATAAAGTCCATACATTAAAAAAAAAAAATAGAGTATGGGTTCGGGTCACATTGCAGCTTCCCACTTACTTACAGCTGTGTAATTCTGGGCAACTCACATAATGTCTCCTCAGACTCCTCATCTGTAACCGGGGATGGTAACAGTTCCCTACCTCAGAGCGTTGCTGTAATCCATAAACACGGTTAAGTGCCTTGGTAAATGTTTGAGGCTCTCTGGTTATTGTGAATTAAAATACCTCAATGGCATCTGGCCATGTGATTTATAATAGTTTGATGTTTAACCAAATGGTAAAACTATTCCATTTATCATTCCCATCTCTTTTTAACCCTTACCCTGCTTTGTTGTTTATGTTTTCTCCCAACACAGAGTGCTAGTTCCAGGAGAGTAAAGGCTTTATTTTGTTCACTGCTGAAAGCAATAGCACCCAGAAAAGTACTGTACATATGAAGCCCTCAGTAAACACTAGCTGAATGAATGGTGCAAAGTGTCACAAGGAAAAGTACACCAAAACTTTCATTATAATAAAAAAGTATAGATAAATCTTTCTCTAATGGCTTCCAGTCAAGTAACTGAAACCACCATATGCTATAATAAAAACATAAGTAAATTATTAAAATTTGAAGACAAAAACATAATTTTAAAAGATTTAGACCTATGTTAGGTTTCCTGGGGCACCCTGTTTTGATTCTGATTTTTCTTCTTCAAGTGCCTTATTTTCTTCTTTACGTGGACTACTAACAGTAGAATTCACCTGGGGACGACCTAGTAAATGAAAATCTGACTGCTCTATACCAGCCATTGTGGCCAGCTGCCCAAGCCTGGACCAGAGGAGGAAAGGAGAAAAGACAAAGGTTATTATAATCACAGAAGAGCAGTTTAGATTTCCCCAGACCTACAATCATGAAGTACTTCTAAAATCTTAAAAGCCTACATCCTACTCCAGACTACAAGCCTCTCTCTCCCCCAAATTCTCAGCCCTTTCCAGATTCATCCTCTAGGACACATCCCATCTCCTTACCTATTACGGCTCCATTTTAAACACTGTCTGACTAGCAGCTTCAACATCTACCACGCACCTCGTCCATTACCTCTCACACCTCCATTCCCACACTTCTTTACCACATTTCCTCCAGTTTCCAAGAATGTGTTTGTTCCTTCCTTCCCAACACCAACACCAATTCATTCACTGACAAAACACCACTCCATCAACTATCAATCTCCACTTCCCTCTTCCAGCAAAATTGCTCCCAGTTGAGAACGACTGACCTATATCTCCCCTGCAGATTAATAATAATTTTTATGTCTAAGGCAAAAATAACTTTAATTCAAACTTATCAAACAAGCAAAGTAAATGAAAGATAGGAAAATTCTTATCCATTCCCGAATATTTTCAATGAAAACTGCCTTCAATTTAATCTTTACAAAAAACTACACCTACTAATTACTCTATCTACAGGTTACTCTTTTATAATGAGCTCCCCACTCTACCAAAGCAGGCTTCCCTATTTGCATTTCTTAAAAAATTTAATTCCTCATTTTAAAAAGTCAACTGTATTACCTATTATTACACTAAATATGGCCACGGAAGTGATGAAAATTGCTCCAGTTCCTCAGCAAACTACCATTATAGTCGCAAAGAGAAGAACGCCATGAAGAGAAATGAACTAACCCAGCATCTTTAAGGAGATCCAAGAAAGCATGGAACTTGTGAAAAGAATTCTCAATGCTGCCCAAAACACCTTCATCATCCAGGATCATGCTTGTCAATGAGTGGGCATGAAGGGCTTCAGACAAAGAGAAATTCGTATTTCTTAAGTGGGCATTTTCATGTTCCAGCTATAAAAGAAGACTAAAAATGTCTGACATGATTTTTTCTCATTGTCATCAAAAGTAGTCTTGCCTATTTTCAAGGAACAAAACTAAAACACTCAAAATGTAATTAATTTGTAATTAACCTAACTCTCTACCAGTAAAGACAGAGACCATATCACATAGTAACCAAAACCCACAGGCACCCAACAAAGTTTCCTATATAACACTTAGGTGGTATATAAATAAACCAAAGTTATTGTTTTATTAATGATCTTTCACAAAAGACCACATTTCTAACTAGTTCAATTCATAACGGAGCCTCATTCCACATTAGAAAATTACCTGCTTTAAGTTTCTCTTAAATTAGAAAATGAATTATAGAATCTGATCTGAACAAAACATATTACAACTCTGCTGAATGTTAAGAATTAACTTTAGTGAGCAAAATATCTAATGCTTACGTTTAAAAGTCCTAAATCATACCCAACCCAATTTATTAAATGTACAATCACCAATATTTTCTTTGGCTTCTTGAAAATATTCACCCCCGTGCACTCTTCCCCTTCCGCTCATCACCTATGCACTTAAAACCCCCTGTAAGCTCAACTCTAGTATTTCTCAGAAAGGCCGTTAATGTGCATGATGCCCCTTTTGCCTTACATGAGCAGGTGCTCAACATTTATTGAATGAGTGTCCGCCAATCCAATGGATGCACTTTCAAAAATTCCTCCCTACACTCACCCTGTGATAAATTATATTTAGATAGAACTTTTTAGATTATGCCCTGCTTTCATGCACATTACCTAATGTAATTCTCATAGTATATATTTTTATCTTTCATTGCATTCTTAGAAGTTTTCCAATATCTTAAATTTATTTAAAGGATTCACTTTCCTAATTCATTGCCAGGAGAGTCTCATCGTGTCTTTTATGTTACTGTATATACAGTATATGCACAAAAAGTGCCTTCTTGAATCAAAGAATCATGAACAGGAAATAGGCTAATGTCATATAAAAGTGCACACACACATACACACACACACACAAAACCAGATTTTCACATTTTTAAAAACATGCTTTCTGGAATATAGATATGATCACTACATACCAGTAAATGCAAAAGTCCATATGATACAACCAATTTGCAACATATTACAGTTTTAAAGCTTACAAATTATGTGTATATGGCTTAAAATCAAATCAAAATAAAACCAGAACACTCTCAAAAGCAGAAGAAGAAACGTGTTTACCTCACTGACGCGTCTGTCAGCCTTCAGTCTTATTACTCTTTCCTCCTTTAACTGCTTTAGTCACTCCTCCAGGTTTTCCTAAACAAACAGAGTCAATATTATAGCTAATTCATAGTATAATATCCAAAAGCCTTTCCAGCTATTAGTTTCATCAGGATTCAGGGGCAGAGCCAGAAGTGAACTCAGAGTTTAGTCTCCTACTGGTAATATCATACCATGCTAGTGAAATGAATTATCAAAATCTATCAAATTAGCATAGGTAAGATTTATTTAAATTCCACTCTGTCCAACATAAATTTGTGGCAGCCCACCATAAAAGGCATATGCGTATAACATAGTAAGTCAGAAATAAGAAGTTAAGACCAAGAAAGAAAAAGTCTATTTTTATTTGTGGGTCTTTTATAGCAGGAAGTCCTATTAATGAACATGTTTAACATACCTGAATTGCCTAACTGCAGATTCAAAAGCATGTTTTTAAAAAGTAATCACTTTTAAAGCAATTCACAGTCAAGCACTGTTCCTGGAGTTCCCTGGGTATGAACTAATCTAATCATCAAAACCCTAAAAGGGGGCTTCCCTGCTGGCACAGTGGTTAAGAATCCGCCTGCCAGTGCGGGGGACACAGATTCGAGCCCTAGTCCGGGAAGAACCGAAATGCCGCGGAGCAACTAGGCCCGTGTGCCACGACTACTGAGCCTACGCTCTAGAACCCACGTGCCACAACTACTGAAGCCTGCGCGCCTAGAGCCTGTGCTCCGCAATAAGAGAAGCCACCGCACTGCAACGAAGAGTAGCCCCACGCTCGACGCAACTGGAGAAAGCCCGCGAGCAGCAACGTAGAACCAACGCAGCCAAAAATAAATAAATAAATGTATAAAACAAAAAACCCTACGAGGAAAGAACGATCACTAACTCCATGTTTTTGTTTTTGTTTTTTTTTTGCGTTACACGGGCCTCTCACTGTTGTGGCCTCTCCCATTGCGGAGCACAGGCTCCGGACAAGCAGGCTCAGCGGCCATGGCTCTTGGGCCCAGCCGCTCCACGGCATGTGGGATCCTCCCGGACCGGGGCACGAACCCGTGTCCCCTACATCAGCAGGCAGACTCTGAACCACTGCGCCACCAGGGAAGCCCTAGTTTACAGATGAGGGAAACAGAGGCAGAGAAGTAGAATAAGTAGAGCAGCACAGCCAAGGTCACGCCACTAAGTAGCAGAGCCACACTGTGGACTCAGGAAGCTGGGTGCCATTCCTGTTCACGGAGGTGGTAGTCTTCCCATTCACCAAGGTCACTGAAATAAAATGAACACTGATAAACTCTCTTAGGAGTTTTAGGAACTAAGACACTTCGGTCTTTGAAGTGGGGACACTGCTAGCAATAGGCAGAATTCTAACAGAGCCCCCAAGATTCCTGCTTACTGAAGTACACAAACCTTCCACTTATCCAATCAAACTCTAAATCTAGGTGCTGCAACGAAGGGATTTTGCAGATGGAATTAAGGTTCAAAATCAGTTGATTTTTTAAGATAGGGAGATTATTCTAGGTGGATGTGACCTACTCAGGCACCCCATGAAAAGGACCTGAACTCTTCCTGAATTGAAGTACAAAAGGGACAAGAGGGAGACTCTCCATTGCTGGCTCTGAAGAAGTCCAATGCTGCGGCAGGGAAGGCAAGCGAGAGGCCTCTAGGACCTGAGACTGTCCCCCGACTGACAGCCAGCAAGGAAATGGGGACCTCTGTCCTGCAACTGCAGAATCTGAATTATGCCAACAAGCCGAAGAAGCCTGGAGGCATTCTTTCCCAGAGCCTCTGGGTGCTAACACAGCCTGACTGACATCTAGATTTCAGCTCTGTGACCCACACAAACTATGGTGAACATCCAACGTCTGGGGCTCAATGTCTTCCACTTACATTTCACATGCTTTAACACTCTCGGGAGGGAACCCACATGTTCCAGTGTGGATCTGAGCAGGAAACCTAGTCACGCTGTGCCTGGACTTCTGACCTACAGAACTGTGAGCTAGTCAGATAGGTACTGTTTTCAGTCAGTAAGAGTGTAGTGAAAGAATTAATATTCTACTCAACCTCCAGGTTCATGAACAAAATAAACGATTTTCATTGTTTTAAGCCACTGTTTCAGGGTGGTTTCTTATGCAGTGATAAACAATCAGATAGTTTCTCCCTCTAGTGGAGGGAATTAGAACACAGTGTTAAATTTTTGTGAAAAAGTGTACCCTCCTCCCACAAAGTATTAATAATTCATGTCCCTTACATGGAAATATGGAACCAAAAAAGTTAGAAAGTAAAATTGCTTGATATTCTATTAAATAAGTAAGACTAATGATAAGGCTTTGGAATAATTTTCCTTCCTGTCATCTGCTCTCCCTTCTGTACACCGGCTAGGGTGATTTTTCTGGGACAAAGCACCCATCATATTGGATATCAAATTTTATGTTCATCTTTTCTCCATTTAACATTGAAATCCATCATTTCTCATATAATCAGGGGATTCATAACCTTGATTTTTTTGTGTGGGCTACAAAATATTCCACTGAGTGGGTTTACTGGTTAACCACTTTACACATTTAAATTCTTTCCAACTTTTCAATATTATAAGACAAAATAACCGTTTTATGCATGAAAGCTTTTTTCCATATTGAGAATAACGTTCTTGCAATAAATCCATAAAAATGAGTTTGAGGTCAAAGCAAATGAACATTTTTAAGGCTCTGAGGTACCTATCTCCAAACTTCTTTCCAAAAGATTTCTGAGATTTTATACTGCCATCAGCGATGTATCACTTGGTATATAACCTCTACTACAACTGTTGGCTTATTTCCTCACGTAGAGTGCAAGTTATTTGAAGATAGGGGGTGTATTTTATTAAGTGTTTATCCCCAGCACCTGTGCCTAGCACAACGTAGACGGTCAATAAATAATTGCTTAATAAGGAAAATCCCTGCCAATACAAGATGTACGTGTGTGAAAGACAGACTGTGTTTTTCTCTAACTGGATAGATGAAAACTTGTCATCTTCTTTAATGTGCAATGTTTTTTCTTATAATTAGCAATTAAATTTCTCTTTTAGATTATATTGTAAAAATTCAGATTCTCTGAGGCAAATGGGCCTGGCACTACCCATTAGCTATATAACCTCGGACGAGTTCTATAACTCTAGGCCTCAACTTTCTCATCTATAAAATGGAGGTAAGCTCCCATATCACAGAGCTCTTGTGAGGATTACATGAGTTAAAACACATATAAAATAAGAAGAGTGCTTGGTACACAGAATATGTTCAACTAATGCTGAATGAATGAACATGTGAACGCAAGCAGTAGTGAAGGGCTTAAAATGAAATGGTCTCATCCCACTCCCACATCCAGCACTCAAGAAGCGACCGATTCTTTACTCAGGTTTTTAATTGTAAAATACGATATGTGTACTGAGAAGTGCACAGAACAAAACTGTCAATGTGACAAATAAAAAGAGAATAGTTACATAAACACTACTCGAATCTGAAAGTATTGATACTTGTCAGCATCTCAAAAACCCCCCCCATATCCTTTTCCCATCACAATCTCCTTCCCTCTTCCCAGTTAAACACCATCCTCATTTCTTGACAATCCTTTCCTTTAACCTGCATGCATCCCTAACAAGAGTTTAGTTTTGTCAACAACTAACTTTATGTAGACTATCATAGTATATGAAGTCTTTTCTATCTTATTTCTTTCACTCAACATTTGTTTAAAAAATTCATCCACATTGCAGCCTGTAGCTCTAGTTCATTCAATTTTATTGCTTGACAGTTTTCCCACTGTACGAATACACATAATTTATTTAATTTTTGACTCTTAATGAACATTTAGTTTGTTTTCAGTTTGTGCTAATGCAAATCATGGCCAGGAATCCTGCTGTACCGGTTATTCCAGTGCATTTACACAGGGCGGGGGGGTGAGGGCTGCTGGGTCACAGGCTATTTATATACCTTCAGTAGATGGAGAGTGCTAAATGCTTTCCAAAGTAGTTGTGTCGATTTGTACTCCAGTATAAGCAGGGTAGAAGATTCCCATAGTACTCCAGGTCTACAATACCTGATACTACCACACTTTATTTATGTATTTGTCAAACTGATTGGCATGTAGTTTCATTGGTTTTGACTCACTTTTCTCTTATTACTTAATGAAGTCGTACACTTTTCTGTGTTTACTGGCTGTTTGGATTTCTTTTTTATGAGGTTTACGTCAACTATTGTTATTTTTTTATTATTATTTATTTATTTTTGGCTGAGTTGGGTCTTCGTTGCTGCGTGCTGGCTTTCTCTAGTTGCGGTGAGCAGGGGCTACTCTTCATTGCAGTGGCCTCTCGTCGTGGAGCACAGGATCTAGGCGGGCGGGCTTCAGTAGTTGTGGCACGTGGGCTCAGTAGTTGTGGCTCGCAGGCTCTAGAGCGCAGGCTCCGTAGTTGTGGCGCACAGGCTTCACTGCTCCGCGGCATGTGGGATCTTCCCGGACCAGGGCTCGAACCTGTGTCCCCTGCCTTGGCAGACAGATTATTAACCACTGCGACACCAGGGAGGTCCAACTATTTGTTATTTTGAATTCTTCCCCATTTCCAAGTAATACTCTTACATGATGATTTTCTAACTAAATTGGAGGCATTATCTGTTCATTTTCTAATTTACTATGTAAGGGTTTAGTTCCTTTACACTGTTTCCACACTGCTTAGTAAAGTTATGTCATCATTAGTTATTCCACTGCTCAGGATCTCTGACTTGTAGTGATATACTTAAAAACCTAAATTGTTGATCAACTATAAATTCTCTCAGCGTCACGCTTTGTAAAATGAGGACATTCATACCATCTTTCCTTCTTTCTACCTCCTGTCTACCTTCCAAACCTAGCTTTTACATTGTCAAAGTTGAAATTTATATTCTGTTCTATGTGCAGTTAAGTCTTCTGTTATTTGAGAGTCAGTAGGGAGTAAGGTTTAAGACAGCAGGCAGAGAGCCTAAACTCAAAGCCTCAATCCAACCCTAAATTAGGTACAGCCTGGGCAAGTTCCTTCCCTGTCTTAGCTTCCTTTTCACAAAAGTGGGAATGATATTAGCACCAACCTCATAAGGCCATTCAGAGGATTAAATGAGTTAATATATGCAAAAGCACTTAGAGCCTAATATATACTAAGTACATACTAGTACATTTCAGTACATACCAAGTTAATGCAAATACATACTAAGTATAGTTTAGGTTAGTTATTTGTTATTACATGCAAGTTGACAATAAAAGCTGCAAAACAAGACAGTATTGCCATTGTTACAATGAAATTAATATTGTCCACTGCAGATGTACTGTGTCTCTGTGTATAGACTACACCTCGTTCCATACAGTATCAGTGTCACTGCCCTCGTGCAGGGTGACCACATACCCCAAGCCGCCTTGGGCAGTTCCAGTTTATACCTGTTGTCCTGATGTTACAGCATTAGAGCACCTCCTTACACTATTGAAGTGTTCTGGTGTGGACAACAAATTAGATAGGTGGTCATTACCCCTGTGTGTCACTGAAAAGGGGGACATCTATAGTGTCAAGTTTAAGTGGTTAAAAATCAACCATAGCTTAGTTTGCTTCAGGTTTATGTCCTTATAGCCTTTTCTCCTCTGGAGTTCAAGTTCCTTCTCTTCCTCTCCCTCCTCCCTTCCAACAGTGCCTAATACCTAGTAAGTACAATATGCCTCAAGGTGTTTCTAAGCTGTCAATCACACAATCAATAGAAGCCTCTCACTCTAGACTATAGACTTCAGACTATACTACAAAGCTACAGTAATCAAGACAATATGGTAGTGGCACAAAAACAGAAATATAGATCAATGGTACAGGACAGAAAGCCCAGAGATAAACCCACACACCTATGGTCACCTAATCTATGACAAAGGAGGCAAGAATAAACATGGAGAAGAAACAGTCTCTTCAATAAGTGGTGCTGGGAAAACTGGACAGCTACATGTAAAAGAGTGAAATTAGAACACTCCCTACACCATACACAAAAATAAACTCAAAATGGATTAAAAACCTAAATGTAAGGCCAGACATTATAAAACTCTTAGAGGAAAACACAGGCAGAACACTCTGACATAATATGCAGCAAGATCCTTTTTGACCCACCTCCTAGAGTAATGGAAATAAAAACAAAAATAAACAAATGGGACCTAATGAAACTTAAAAGCTTTTGCACAGCAAAGGAAACCATAAACAAGACGAAAAGACAACCCTCAGAATGGGAGAAAATATTTGCAAACGAATCAACGGACAAAGGATTAATCTCCAAAATATATGAACAGCCCATGCAGCTCAATATTAAAAAAAAAAACAACCCTATCCAAAAATGGGCAGAAGACCTAAATAGACATTTCTCCAAAGAAGAAATACAGATGGCCAAGAGGCACATGAAAAGCTGCTCAACATCACTAATTACTGGAGAAATGCACATCAAAACTACAATGAGGTTATCACCTCACACCAGTTAGAATGGGCATCATCTGAAAATCTACAAACAACAAATGCTGGAGAGGGTGTGGAGAAAAGGGAACCCTCTTGCACTGTTGGTGGGAATGTAAATTGATACAGCCACTATGGAGAACAGTATGGAGGTTCCTTAAAAAACTAAAAATAGAACTACCATACAACCCAGTAATCCCACTCCTGGGCATATACCCAGAGAAAACCATAATTCAAGAAGACACATGCACCCCAATGTTTATTGCTGCACTATCTACAATAGCCAGGACATGGAAGCAACCTAAATGCCCATCGACAAGACGAATGGATAAAGAAGATGTGGTACATATATACAATGGAATATTACTCAGCCATAAAAAGGAATGAAATTGGGTTATTTGTAGAGACGTGGATGGATCTAGAGACTGTCATACAGAGTGAAGTAAGTCAGAAAGAGAAAAACAAATATTGTATATTAACACATATATGTGGAACCTAGAAAAATGGTACAGATGAACTGGTTTGCAGGGCAGAAATTGAGACAAAGATGTAGAGAACGAACGTACGGACACCAAGGGGGGAAAGTGGCGGGGGGTGGTCGTCTTGTGATGAATTGGGAGATTGGGATTGACATGTATACACTAATATGTATAAAATGGATAACAAAAAAATAAATAAAAATTAAATTAATAAAAAAATAAAATAAAAATTAAAAAAAACATAAGAAAATAATAATGTTACCATAATTTTTAAAGTCCTAGAAGTCCCATAATTAAAAAGTCAGTTTTATTAAATGCTCAATTCTCAACAGTAAATGTATTTCTTTTTTATTATAAAAAATCTCTATCCCTGTCTCACCCTTCCTCACCCACCCCTTCAAACTAGGTGGCAAGCAGAAGCAAGCCCAACAAAGTCCACCATATCCCCAAAAGCAGAAAGACAGGACAAGGTATGCTGGTGTCATCACTGCAGAGCCCTCCTGCAGGGGGCAAGGAACGGGAACAGCTACCATAACAAATACGAAGGAGACTGGAATGGGCAGCCTGATAAAAGACTTGTATAATTTATACCAATTTATAAATACTTTAGGTGCCCACCAACTCCAAGAGAACAGACCAAACTAACTATACAATGGAAGCCTGCCTCTGCCTGGGCCTTCTCCATACATCAGGTCCCCCTATCAGGAATCATTAGGAAGCCCAAAAAGTTTCACAGTTCCAGCTTCCCGACTGCTGTCATATTTGCCATCTTTGTCATCACAGGCAAATGCCAGTAGAGGCCTTTTGGGGTGCCAAGCCACGGTGAAGGTGGGGGACTCACACTGTACCTCCCACAGCTTGTCTCCTATAAAAATCAATATAGAGAAACCAATCAATACATTAATAATAAGAGACCATACTCATTAAGCACTTACCTACATTAAATCATTTAATCTGCTTAATAACCCTATAGGATAAGTACAATTACTACCCCATTTTGCAGAGAACACTGAGGCGCAGAGGGGTCACGAGGCAGTGGGTGGCAGAGCAGGATGTGAACGCAGGCCAGTTAACTTAAGAGCCTGTGCTCTGAACCCGATTCTACCCTTCCTGAAAAAACAGCAACAGCAGCTGTTTGTTGAGCACCCCTTATGAATCAGATGGATTATACTTTATCTTAATAAAGTATAATGACAATCCAGCAAGGCAAGTAATGATTTTAAACCCCATTTTATAAAGAAACAGGTGACTGAACAGTTAAGTCACACCTCAAGGAAGCAGCAGGGGAAATAAAAAGGGAAACAGCAGAGTCAGCACAGGAAGTCAGTCTGTTTCCAAAGCCACAGATCTTTCTACTAAACCACAAGGACTTTTTTTTTCCAAAAATTTTTCTTCCTACTTGTGGAAGTTAAACATAATTTTTCCAAAGCCATTTTTTTTAGTCCTGCTTAACATTTTTTCAACCTTAGAGTTAAGATTAATGTAGTAAAATGTTCACAGTGTGGTGCTGATTTAAAAATGCATGATACACTGAATTATACACTTCAAACTGGTCAACTATATGGTATGTGAATTGTATTTGAATAAAGCTGTTTATATATATATATATACACACACATATGCATATATACATATGTGTGTGTATGTGTATAAAGATTTTTTAATTGAAGTATAGTTGATTTACAATACTGTGTTAGTTTCAGGTGTAGAGCATGTACAGCAAAGTGATTTAGTTTTGATTTGTTTTTTTTCAGATCACTTTCCATTACAGGTTATTACAAGATATTGAATATAGTTCCCTGCAGTATACAGTGAATCCTTGTTGCTTATTTATTTTACATAGAGTAGTTTGTATCTGTTAATCCCATACTCCTAATTTATCCCTCCCCCCACTCCCTTTCCCCTTTAGTAAACCATGTTTGTTTTCTATGTCTGTGAGTCTGTTTCTGCTTTGTATATAGTTGTTTTTTTTCTTTTAAGTAATCTATTTCAGGGACAGTTAACCACTCTTCATAATGCTAGGATATGGCAATCTATAGCCACATGTCTGAGCAAATTTCTGTGTTACACAGACATAAAAAATGGTGTCGGAGGCTGCTACTCCCCTTCCATTTCCCTTTCGGCCTTTAACTCCATGCATGCGTTGCTGCTGCGATAAACACTGCAATAACTCTTCTGTAAGGAAGTTTGGTTCCTGACAAGATGTGAGCAGTTTGGACTCGGCAATCCCAATTTTACCCAAAAGGATTACTACATAAGTAAAATGATACTCATCAAAGAATCATTTATAATGGTGTAAAGACCAGAAGCCATCTAAGAGTGGGGCAGCTTAGGTATATACTGGTATAGCCAACGGAATTCTAAACCCCATTAAAAACAGCAGTAGAGCTCAACAGCCATCGCCATGTAAGAAGCTGTAAGATCCTGCAGGTGAGGAGGGAGGGCCCCAGAGCAGCAGGAGAGCACGCCTACATCACATGAACACGAGGGGACATGAAGGAGCTGCATGTCTGGATGGCTGGACAATGCTCACCAAAATGCTGTAAGAGTGGCACTCTTTAAATCGTGGAATGTCAAACTTTTTACTTTCTTTGAAGTTTTCTATATAGTTTGAATTCTTTTAATAAAGTATCATGTATTTCCAAAAACAATAAAGCTGCTTTAAAAAATAAATCTGGGGAAATTCTTTTGTAAAATGAATACTCACCTCTCATTTTTCTATTTTCAAGTTCTGTTTTGTTGCTTTTTAAAACAAATCACATCTATTTTAATAATTTCTTAAATTATAAAATGTATATATGTATTTTTTAAGTCCACATACAGGCCAAAGATAGAAATATCCCGCAATGCCAAAGGAGGTTGTATTTAAATGGTGGGATCATTCACTCATTCATCCATCCATCCATTTATTCATTCATTCTTCTCCCTTTCTGTATTTCAAAAATTTTGTTATAATGGAAGAATTAAAACTGAATAAAATGTAAAATATTTTCTTTAATCACTCTCTTTCAGACCTGCCCCTTTCTTTCCTAATTCTTTGCTCCCTCCATTACCTGACTACAATAGTCATAATAAACAAACTTGCCTTAAGGAGTTTGTGCTAATGCTGGCATTTATGCTAATACCCATTTATACTAGTGCTGGCCAAGTAGTAATGAGCAGAGATGAAAACACATGACAGGAGAAGGCCTGATGGCCAGAAATGAAAGACAGAGGAGTCTCATTATAGTTACCTGTCTCTACTTCAGCAATGTCGATGAAATGATCTTCCGATGCCGATGCCAGCATTTTCCCATCATGGCTAAAACTGAGGGTCCTCACAGGCCAATCCAGCCTATAACAGAGTAGACAGAGGAGACATTAAAATATCCCAGTGAGAGGAGGGCCCAGTTTCACCCAACATGACATAAAACAAATTTATCCAACAAGGAAAGTGCTGGCAGAGCTGCTTACCTGGAAAAGCACCGAACACACACTAACTCATCTACATCCCAGAGGCTGACCAAAGCATCTGCGCTTCCTGTGGCAAAATACTTCCCCATGGGATCAAACTTGATACAGATGCAGTTGGATGGATGGGCGTTGATAGACTGCACAGGCTTCAGCTCTGGGTAGCTGAGAAACAAGACAAACAGCAATCAAACTGGGGGAAGAGGACCGTGGTACTAAGACGGTAAGAGGAGACACTAAGAAGAAAATGGAAGTAAGACAACAGAACAAATATCAAAGACTGGAATTTCAAAACAACTTTCCTGAAATAAAAAGATGTCAAACAATACACTGAAACACCACATACCTGAGAATATGAACCCAGACTAACCAACAAGAAGACGTATAGTAGTAAAATTACTGGACTTTAAATTAGATTGTCATCAGACTTTTTGACAGTAACACTTTATGCGAAAAGAAAATGGAGTAACATACTTAAGATACACCAGCAAGAATATATGAATTGAAATGTTTATATCTAGCGAAACTATTAATTATAAAAAGTTCAAATAATAAGCACAATATAATAAAGTATCTTTTTTTTCTTTGCGGTACGCAGGCCTCTCACTGTTGTGGCCTCTCCCGTGGCGGAGCACAGGCTCCGGACGCGCAGGCTCAGCGGCCATGGCTCACGGGCCCAGCCGCTCCGCGGCATGTGGGTTCTTCCCGGACAGGAGCACGAACCGAACCTGTGTCCCCTGCATGGGCAGGCGGACTCTCAACCACTGCGCCACCAGGGAAGCCCCATGACATATCTTAAAATTTTAGAAGTATATAAGCTATAATAAGTATGAACTCAGGGAATCTTGTTCCCCTGAACTCTTCCTGAGGAATCAAAACTGGAAAGTGAGTTTTGACAATCAGTGACTAGAGATGTACCAGACTTACCAGGCTGGTAATGAGCATTAAATACGTAGTTTCTTGTGGAAATTATATTATGTTTAAGGTATAATATGTGATAGCTGTATAATCTGACAATATATAGTATTGACTATTTTTTTTAATGGAGGAAGAATGAGGAAAGCATATTCAAAAAGCAAAATTTACTATTTTAAGCAATCATATTGGTGGTGGTGGTGGTGGTAGTATTGTTACTCTGAAATATCTGTATGTGTAACAAGGGATGAAGGTAATAAGCAACCATGGGATATTCAAATTCTATAATCCCCTGCATCTCTGAGAACCAGAGCACTCAGTTTGGAAGGAAAGAGATTTTAACTGGAAGTTATCAGTATGAATTCACAAAGTATTTTATCTTTAAGGTATATACAATACATATACTTCTTAGCTCTGTCCACTGGAAAGGTCTATAAACAGTCAACCCAACAATATGGACATTCTTAGCTCCAATATTATTTTCTAGTAGAAGAATCCAGGAATTCTCAGAATTTTCTGATTAAAGATTTGAGGCAGGAAAAACATAAGATGAACCTGGCATATCTTGTCATACCAGAGAGCAAGAAACTGAAGACTAATAGGATTATGTCAAAAAAAAAAGAAAAAACGACTCAGGAACCAACTTGAAGAGGATCCCATTTGCCAAAAATAAGATAATTTGAGCTTCAATAAGGATAATGATTACGATAGACTGAAACACTTCTACCATGCTTAAATCCATGAGTCCATAATGATTCTTTTTTATTTAAAAAACCCTAGGTGATCGATCATCTTTGGAGGTGACAGAGAACTAACTCATTACCTAATGACAAAGGGAAAGAATCAACCATTTATCCTGCTTTCTCTAAATGAACTATATTCCTGGGTAACCAAACAGATTAGAGGAAATGTCTCTTAAATTCCAACAAATAAGCAAGCATTTGGAATCAGCAAAATCCAGACTGGGACAAGCTCCACAGGTTAACAGCCTGCTTTTTCAACAGCTAAGTCCTAAGTAAAAGAAAGGGATGGAGGGGGACTCCGTAGTTTAGCTGACTTAAAAGGCATATCAAACTTTTTTAAGTGGGCAAAATTAGAGTATCTAGAGATGCACACTTGGTAGCTAAAACTACAAAGAAATATTATAAAAATCAAGACTGTTTTTGGGGGAGGGAGTTTTGATTAGGAAGGACAAAGCCCATGGCAAGACTTCTGAGGTGGCCAGCAAAGTACTATTTCTTGACCTGGTGGAGTTACACAGGTGTTAAGCATATAATAGTTCATTAAGCTACACATTTATATTTCATGGTTTTCTGTATCTGTTTTATTTTCTAATAAAAAAGCTTTAAAAAAACAACAACAAAAAACACTGCCTGCAGAATAAAGTTCAAATTGCTATGCATAGAATTCCAGACCCAAATAACCTGGTCTCAAATTATACTTCAGCTTTATCTTCCCGTTTCAGGACGTCTCTCTTCAGATACTTTATCTGCCACCACTCCCAGCAACCCTGATCTACCAACTACTCTCTAAATAAATCATGCTAATTCTCACTTGTTTTGTCCATTGTGCAGTTCCCTTTTGCTGATTCTTAAAATTCAACTAATCTTTCAAGGTCAAGCTCAGAAGCTGCCTCCTTCAACCCCCAACTGCCACAATCAATATAAGTTTCTTTCCTTGGGATTCTACAGCAAACTCCCAGGCTCTCACACAGAGCCTATTTCACTCTGCCTTGCATTGCTCACCCAAGATAACAGAAAGAACAGAATCAGACAGATCTCAATTTCAATTCCACAGTTTCATTCATTTAGAGAATATTCACTGAGATCCTAATTTTGTGTAGCAGATACTGGGCTAGGCACTAGGGATTTAATAGTAAACAAGTTAAATACAGTCCCTACCTTCATGGAGTTTACAGTCTAATGGAAGATATAGAGAAATAAACATGCAATTATAATGTAGAATGAGAAATGCTTCCAACAGGAAGTACACAAAATAAGTTTCTAACCTTGGGGGTGAAGATGGCTTCCCTGGAGGGGAAGTGATATTTAAGTGGAGACTTTAAGGGTACGAATTAGCTATAATTCCAAGTGCATCCAGTTCTAGTGCTCACCAGCTGACTAGTGACTCAGAGTCCCTGATCCTCATCTGTGAAATGGGAAGCACACCATCGACTCCCTAGGATTTCTCTGAGGACTCAGTGAAATATAAGGTGCCTAGTTCAAAGGTGCTCAAGAGAGGTTAGAATTCTTTATTACTACAGTTGAACCTTGAACAAGAAGGTTAGGGGTGCCAATTCTCTGCACAGTCAAAAATCTACACATAACTTAGTTGGTCCTCTGTATCCATGGTTCCTCTGTATCCAAGGTTCCACATCTCAGATTCAACCAACCCCGGATCAGGTAGGACTGTAATATTTGCTCTTGAAAAAATCCACATATAAGTGGACCTGAGCAGTTCAAATCCGTGTTGTTCAAAGGTCAACTGTATTAGTCCTTTTGGGTCCTTCAAAATTGACTCACATCTAATTCACCTTGGTATCCACCACAGCACCCAGTGCAAAGATATGACAGTCCCTTCAGCTAGAACCCCTCACCTGAGTATGTTGATACAACCATTGCCATTTGTCAGGAAGAACATGTTATTGTCATTGTTCCAGGAGATTTCATTGACCTCAAACTTGAACTGCTCCTCCGCTTTGGAACGGTGTGTCTTGGCATCAATGAACGTCACCACATCATCCTTGTTGCCTACAGCAATGGTCTGTCCATCGGGACTCCAGCAGATATTGATGTTCTCCCCTGGGAACCCACATATAATCAGCAAGATAATGTTAGCCCATAATCCTCCAGAAGTTTATTTTGTTATCACAGAAAAACTAGAGCTATCGCCAGAGCTCATTCACTAAGGTCCTCGTCAACAGAAGGGCACTACCACTTACAGATCAACTGGGAGTCCAGCACATTCATCTACAAATGTCCCCCTTTAGTTCTCACATTTCTTTAAGGGACACTTTTTACCCCCATTTTACAGATGAAAAAATGGAAGAGAAATGAGCCGAAGTGTCAAAGCTGTGAAGTAACAGAGCCAAGATCTAAACCCAGACTTGACACCAAAGCCTCTAACTCTTACACCAGCACTTCCCAAACTCCAGTCATTCACATGCCATTTTCACAATTTTTGTACTATCCATGTAACAGCTATACTTTTCTTCACTCCAGATTTTTATTAAAATTGACCCTCCAAATTTTTACTTAAATAGCTTTACTTTAGTAATAAATTCTATGGGCTAGTTCTTTTTTTCTAGTAGGCATTAAAATATATACACAATCAGTTTTTAATGTTCATCCATATACCACCTAAATCACTCACATATCACCAGTTGTCTAGTTGGGGAAACCACATCATTGCACCCCCAGGTACAAGTCTTGCCAATAAAGTCCAGTAGCCCACATTGAATACATCAATTAAAAATTTCATCAACTTTACTGATTCTAAGATGCATATTTTTTCACACTTTATTACCTATAATGTATCTTAGAATGCATCAGGATACATCTCAAAATTTTCGGTGTATCATGACTATATGATAAATAAAACTTTATTTTCTTTCCTAATGGTCCATAAAATACTGATGCATCTTATAATCAATAACATCTTAGTCAATAAAATTTAATAAAGGGCCTCAAGGTTTATAAGGTAATACGTGGTGAAAAACAGTCTGTAAATGTACTGCACAACTTCCAGGTCATTTTCTCCCAGACCATCAAAGCCATTTATTCCAAGATCAGCCATTCTAGCCTATCAGCAGTTTCCCAAATTCTCCATTCCTTTGCACATGCTCTTCCCTGCTAGAGCTGCTCACCCAATGCACCCTGACCACTAAATCTATATGGCTACCCTAAGAGTTTGCTCAAATTCTGTGAGGCCCTCCCTATCTCCCCCAGGCAGACTTAAGCATTTCCATTCTGGGTATCTACTTTGTAGACTTCTCCGTTATAGGATGACCACGTCATATTACGTTAGTGTTTTTTTTATACATATGTCTCTCTCCTTGCACTAAACCCTAATATCCTTGGAGCTGGAAACTGTCTTATTCAGCTCAGGATGTCCTATACCTACAGGGTCATGCACAGAGAAGATACTTGCAAAATGCTTGTTGAATGACTATAAGTAGCTTATCTTCCTACTGCCCACTCTCTGAATAGTCACCTTTAGTGTTCACAGTGGCAATGCATTTTGTAGTCCTCACATCCCAGATGCGAATGGTTTTGTCTCCAGATGCAGTGACAAAGAGATCAGGATTACT
Organism: Neophocaena asiaeorientalis asiaeorientalis; assembly: GCF_003031525.2. Taxonomy (NCBI): domain Eukaryota; kingdom Metazoa; phylum Chordata; class Mammalia; order Artiodactyla; family Phocoenidae; genus Neophocaena; species Neophocaena asiaeorientalis. The sequence goes on along the minus strand of NW_020172985.1, from coordinate 802,244 downwards.
TGGATGCCAACAGAGCTGGTCCACACTATCCCCATGTCCCCGATAATTGTTTTCTTTGACCTGAAAGAACAGAATACAGATGTCACTTCACCCATATGTACCTGCCTCCCCATGTAACTTCTCAACCTTATTTAAACAGAGCTATCTTGTGACCAACAAAAGTTTGGGTAATTAGAGAGTCAAATCCTTCCAAGCCTCTTCCCCCAAACTCCTTCCAAAATCCTCCCTCCCTTCCTCCCCAATCAGTCTGAACTGTTCTGAGTATGGGTTCCACATCAATGCCCTTACTCTTTTGCTCTCCCTGGCCTTCCTCCTTCTTTCTGGTTTTCTACCCTTACTCTGCCACCAAGGGGTCCCAACCCACCTGCTCATTGCCATGGAGGCCCTATCATTTTCAGAGAGGCCCTCCTTACCACCACAGTGAGCCCACCACCACTGCCCCTAGCCACCCCTCACCACCACACAATTCCTCCCACCACTCTCCCACACCCCCACCATCCTCCTCACCGCCCATCCATCCATCCTCCTCACCCCCGGTCTTCACTATCCCCGCACCGCGACTCCCCGCTCATCTTCACACCTCCTTACTACTACACTCCCTACACACGGCCACCTTCCCTAACCACCAGTCCTCCTCTCCAGCATCCCCATCTTCACCCCCTACCACCCCAGCCCGTTCACCCCCTCCTCACCCTCATACTCCTCTGTCTCGCATCACACACGCCCCTCGTCTCCACACCCCTTCACCCTCCTCCCCTCTCCTCACCTCCACACTCCTCACCCCCGTTCTCTCCTTGCCACCACACCTCGCTTTACCACAGTCCTTCTCCCTAGCCTGGGCCGGGTCCTAGCGGCTCACCAACCGGTCCTTCTCCAGCAGGAAGACGCTGGCCGTCTTGTCGAAGGACCCCGAGGCCAGGCGACGCCCGTCGCAGCTCCAGGCCACCGAGTGCACCTTGGCGCTGTGGGCCGGGAACTCGCGCGTCTTGCTGTGGCCGCGGAACAGCTCCTGCATCCCGAGCACGTACCGTGTCGGGCCGCTGTTCACTGAGCACCAGGGAGCCATCGAGCCAGGACCGCTCTGGCCCAGCGCCGAGGGCCCCAAGGACGCCGCGGGGATCGCCATGCCGAACGGCCTGACACCGGCTGTGTTGACTCTACCGGACTGCAGTCAGCCCTGCCGCCGCCGCCGCACACATGCGCGCGGGAGAGCGCCCACTCTTCCGCGCAGCCGCACTGTGGACCATCCAGAAGGGACTACAAGTCCCAGCCTGCAGCGCGCGCCCGCTTTTGCCTTTTCAAATAGGGTTCCACTTTAAGTTTTCTTTACAAATAACGGTTAGAAAGTTTTTAGGGTCTTTATTTTCCCCTTACCTACTACTTGGTATATATATTTGTATCCCTGTTTAATCGAAGAAATAAACCAACGCAATTCTTCTAAACCTCCGTTCGCCGTCAGTCAGAAACACCTTTTTTCTAGGGGTGCTCCCCACCTGTCAGCCACATCTCTTAGAGCTGAAGGCTCTCAATTTCTTGCTGGAGAAGGACGAGCTGGTGAACTTGTGCCGGATAAGGACACTGTGTTGGGAAGGGGTTTGGGGATGTTTTTAAATATGCAAATTCTTTGCTTTTAGAAGGGGCTATATTCACATGATTATATATGCAAAAATATATAAGATACAGAGTGAAAAGTAAATGTCTGCCTGTGTCATGCCCTTTAGACTATTCCCCACACTTCACACCCATACCTTCCAAAAAATATTGTTAAATTTCTTTTGTGGCCTTCCAGAGATAGTTTAAGTGTAAATAAGCACCTTGGGAGAGGTAGATAGGTGTGTGTGTATCCTACCCCACCCCTCAAAATGGTAGAATTCCTTACATAACTTGTTTTCTATGGTAAACACCTGTAAGAAATCATTTCTTATCAGTATATGCATATGTCTCATTCTTTTCATGGATGCAGTCTTTAATGATATAGATGCATAATAGTTTATTTGACTGATCCCTTTGGTGGACATTTTGTGTCCATGATTCGCTTTTAGGACAATACTGCAGTGAACATCCCTATACAAACTTCATTGTGCACATATGCACTTTTTTATTTGAATAAATATTGCCAAAACACCTGAAGAAGTTCTAACAATCTACATTTCCACCAGCTGCATGGGAGAGTGTCATAAGGTCCTAAATACTAAGTGAGTCCTCATATAAAGCACAAGGTTCTGAGAGGGACCTTAGGAAATGAGGCCCTTTTCTTTCCCCAATTCACTTCCCTACCCCTTTAAAACTAGAAATTCTTGGAGACTTCAAAGCTTTTTAGACTCCAAAGAATATTGATGACATCACTAAGATCTTGGGGTGGGAGATTATTTGGTATCTAGTTTTCCCTCCTTAGCTTTCATTTTCAGGAATCTTCTTCATATGCTCGCATGTTTTTTTTCCTACATACACTGAGAATTTATATCTCTTGGTCCCAGATAAGGACACTGAAGAAAGAAGAGGTAAAATGTCCTGCTCCAGGTCACATGGCTGGTATTAGAGGTACTGACTTCAAATTCTACACTCTGATTCTTAGTATCTGAAACCTCTAGGTTATAAATGTAATTCTTTGAATTTCTGTATTAATTCTGTATTTTTGTATGTTATGTGTTTTTTATTTCATTTTCCCTGAGTTCTTTTTCTATATTCTGTAAACACAAATGTTAGAACCTCAGTTGTGATAAGTGTATCCCACTGCTCTTCACTGAGACAGTTGTAATAGCACATTTCTGGGGACTATGAGACTGAAGTCAGAGAGTCTCAAAGAGACAAAATTCAGGGGAACAGAGGCATGGGCCATTTTTTTAAAAACTTTTTGTTTGGAAAAACTAACAACTTTACAGAAAAGTTGCAAGAGTAGTAAGAGCGCTGTTATTCCCATGGCCCAGGTTCACCTGGTTTTAGCATTTGTTCCATTTGCTGTGTCTATACATACACGTATTACTCTTTTGCCTAAATGTTTGAGTAAGTTGCATACATCATTATTCTTTACACCTAAAGATTTCAATGAGTATTTCCGAAGAATAAGGATATTCTGTTTCCTATCCCTAGCATAGTTATAAACTTTGGTAATTTGAACAGTAACATAGAATTTAATCTACTGTCTGTATTTCAATTGTGTCAGTTTACCCACTAATATCCTTAGAGCATTTTTCTTCCTCCAGTACAAGATCTAGTCTAGGATTTTATACTGTATCATGTCTCCTTAGTCTCCTTGAATCTATATAAAAATTCCCCAGCATTTCCATGCTATTATGATCTTCACATTTTTTGAAAAATATAGTCGATGGACCATTGTTATAGTCCCTTCTGCAACCCAGAAATTCTCTTTGGGAGCTGATCTTTGCTCAGACTCTGCAGGATGTTTTTATATATGGGTGTCATAGGAACTTGAGTCATTCAGGGCAGAATCAGATCAAAAATAATAATTCCAGGGGCTTCCCTGGTGGCACAGTGGTTGAGAATCTGCCTGCTAATGCCGAGGACACGGGTTCGAGCCCTGGTCTGGGAGGATCCCACATGCCGCGGAGCAACTAGGCCTGAGAGCCACAACTACTGAGCCTGCGCGTCTGGAGCCTGTGCTACTCAACAAGAGAGGCCGCAACAGTGAGAGGCCCGCGCACCGCGATGAAGAGTGGCCCCCGCTTGCCACAACTGGAGATAGCCCTCACACAGAAATGAAGACCCAACACAGCAAAAATAAATAAATTAATTAATAAACTCCTACCCCCAACATCTAAAAGAATAAAATAATAATGATAATAATTCCAGAAATGCCAGGATGTGTAGAGGGAATTTTCAGGGGCCGAGGGAGAGATCCTACAGTGAAGGAACAGTAGATAAGGAAGGAGGGGGGCTTGAAGTATAAGTCCTTTGTTGGTGGGGGACTTTGGAGAAGCTGCTGTTGCAAAAGAAAACAGGAAGGAGCATGTCACTTCTGGCAAATCTTCAACGTATAGGTGTGTATCAGTTTAACCAGAGAAGCAAACTAGCGAAAGATATATATTACAGAGATTTATTGCAAGAAATTATTTTATACCACTGTGGGGGTTAGGTAGACAAGTCTGAAATCCATAGAGCAGGCCATCAGAATGGACAGGCTGGAACTCTCAGGCACTGGCCGAAGGTACTTTCCACAGGTGGGATTTATTCCCTCAGGGAAGTCTGAGTGCTGCCTTAAAGGCCTTTCGACTGATTGACTCAGGCCCACCCAGATTATATAAAATAATCTCTTTTATTTAAAGTCAACTGATTATGGATCACATCTATAAAATACTTTCATGGAAATATCTAGATTAGTGTTTGATTGACTAACTGGGGACTGCAGCCTAGCCAAGCTGACACATCAAAAAGACCATTATGGGGTGGGAGAGGTTTGGGTCTCCTGGGCAAGGTAGACTCATTACAAAGGTCAGAGAAGTGAGGAAATCAAACTAAGGAAAGGATACAGAGCTTGATTTTAGCAGCTTAGAATTTTAATTATAAAGGTATTACATTTCTATCATATTACCTAGGTAATATTGGAAACTAAAGCAGATTCCTGCACCCAAAAAAATGACCTCATTACTTATTGTACGAACTGTTTAGGGAGGATTCTGAGAAGATGGCAGAGTAGAAAGAATCACAAATCACAAACAGTTGCACTAGAAGAATCTGTCTGATGTAACTGTTTTGGAACTCTGAGTAACAGGGGGGAAAAAAAGATTGAAGAAAAATGAACAGAGCCTGAGGAACCTGTGGGACACTATCAAGTGTACCAATGTATGTGTTGTTTGGCGGGGGTGGGGGGGGGGCATCCCAGAGGGGGAAGAAAGAGATAAAGGGGCAGAGAAAATATTTGAATAAATAATGACTGGAAATTTCCCAAATTCGATGAAAGATAAGAAGCTCAACAAATTCCAAGTAAGATGAACTCAAAGAGACCCACACTGAGATAGATTATAATCAAACTTTCAAATGCCAGGATGGATAAAACAAACGGTGGGGGAGGGATAAATTACGAATTTGGGATTAACAGATACACACTACCATATATAAAATAGTTAAACAACAAGGACCTACTGTATAGTACAGGGAACTACATTCAATATCTTGTAATAACCTAAATGGAAACAATCTTAAAAAGAGTACATATGTAGGGGCTTCCCTGGTGGCACAGTGGTTAAGAATCCGCCTGCCAGTGCAGGGGACACAGGTTCGAGCCCTGGTCCAGGAAGATCCCACATGCCATGGAACAGCTAAGCCCGTGCACCACAACTACAGAGCCTGTGCTCTAGAGCCCACGAGCCACAGCTGCTGAGCCCGTGTGCCACAACTACTGAAGCCTGATCACGTACAGCCCATGCTCCACAACAAAAGAAGCAACCGCAATGAGAAGCCCGCACACCACAGTGAAGGGTAGCCCCCGCTCACCGCAACTAGAGAAAGCCTGCACACAGCAACAAAGACCCAACGCAGCCAAAAATAAATAAATAAGTTTATTTTTAAAAAAAGAGTACATATATATATGAAACTGATTCACTTTGCTGTACATGGAACACTGTAAATCAACTATACTTAAAAAAATCTTTAAGAGAATCATTGAAAGCTTCAAGAGAAAAGCAACTCATCACATAAAAGGGATTGTCAATAAGATTATAAGCAGGTTTCTCATCAGAAATTTATAGACCAGAAGACAGAGGGCCAATATGTTCAAAGTGCTAAAACAAACAAAAAACTGTCAACAGAGAATCCTACATCTAGTAAAACTGTCCTTGAAAGTGGTGGAGAAATTAAGACATTCCTAGATAAGCAAAAGCTGAAAGAATTTGTTACCACTAGACCTTCCCTGCAAGAAATTTTCAGGAAAATCCTACAGGATGAAAGGAAAGAACAATAGAAAATAACACAAAACCATATGAAGAAATAAAGATCTCAATAAAAGTCAATACATGGGCAACTATAAAAGCTATTATTGTAACAGTTTGCAACTCCATATTTTGTTTTCTACATGATTTAAGAGACTAGTACATTTTTTAAAATTATGAGTCTAAAAGCTAATATTGTAACGTTTGTAACTCCACGTAGAGTTTTCTACATAATTTAAGAGACTAATGCACTTAAAAGAAGTATTAGTTTATGTTTGGGGGCATATGATGTATAAAGATGTAATTTTGTAACATCAACAACTAAAAGGGATGAGAACGAAGCTGATAAAGGAGAAAGTTTTTGTATGTTATTGAGGATAAACTGGTATAAATTCAAATTAGTGTGTTATAACTTTAGGATTTTAAATGTAATCCCCACAGTACCCACAAAGAAAATAGCTAGAGGATATGCCAAAACAATAAAAAAGAAAGAAAGAAAATCAAAACTGCCCGGGGATCACACGTGGAGAGAACATGCAGACGCTCCCCAAAGCTGGAGGAGGCTGCAGGGATGGGGTGAGGGGCCAGAAGGGGCATGAGAGGCAGCAGCACACTGTTGCCATTCCAGGCTTGTGTGGGAGAAGACTGCTGTGTGCCTGTGTCTGTCTGCACAGACGACTCCAGCCCTTGGTTAATAAAAGATGTTAATTCCAAGATCCTCCCCAGTAAGCATCCCACATGCTGGTCTTTGCATCATTCTGCTTCCCTGGGAACTCAACCTGCCAATGTGAGCTAAGAGGTCTTTAAGTAAGAGAATAAAAGCCGTGTGGCTGACAGGGTCTTGGTGCTCCGACCTGGTGTAAGGCCTGAGCCTCTGAGGTGGGAGAGCCGAGTTCAGGACATTGGACTGCCAGAGACCTCCTGGCCCCATCTGTGAGCACTCTCCCAGGGATCTCCATCTCAACACTAAGACCCAGCTCCACCCAACGGCCAGCAAGCTCCATTGCTGGATGCCCCATGCCAAACAACTAGCAAAACCGGAACACAACCCCACCCACTAGCAGAGAGGCTGCCTAAAATCATACTAAGTTCACAGACACCCCAAAACACACCTCCAGACATGGCCTTGCCCACAAGAGAGACTAGATCCAGCCCCACCCTCCAAAACATAGGCACCAGTCCCCTTCACCAAGAAGGGGACTGCACAACACACGGAACCAACCACACCCACTGGGAGCAGACACCAAAAACAAGGGGAACTACGAACCTGTAGCCTGCGAAAAGGAGACCTCAAACACAGTAAGTTAAACAAAATGAGAAGAAAGAGAAATATGCAGCAGATGAAGGAGCAAGGTAAAAACCCACCAGACCAAACAAATGAAGAGGAAATAGGCAGTCTACCTGAAAAAGAATTTAGAGTAATGATAGTAAAGATGATCCAAAATCTTGGAAACAGAATGGAGAAAATACAAGAAACTTTAACAAGGACCTAGAAGAACTAAAGAGAAAACAAACAATGATGAACAACACAATAAGTGAAATTAAAAATTCTCTAGAAGGAATCAATAGCAGAATAACTGAGGCAGAAGAATGGATAAGTGACCTGGAAGATAAAAGAGTGGAAATAAGTACCACAGGGCAGAATAAAGAAAAAAGAATGAAAAGAAATGAGGACAGTCTCAGAGACCTCTGGGACAACATTAAACACACCAACATTCAATTATAGGGATCTCAGAAGAAAAAGACAAAAAAAAAGGGGTCTGAGAAAATATTTGAAGAGATTAGAGTTGAAAACTTCCCTAACATGGAAAAGGAAATAGTAAATCAAGTCCAGGAAGTGCAGAGAGTCCCATACAGGATAAATCCAAGGAGAAACATGCCAAGAAATATATTAATAAAACTATCAAAATATAAATACAAAGAAAAATATTAAAAGAAGCAAGGCAAAAGCAACAAATAACATACAAGGGAATCCCCATAATGTTAACAGCTGATCTTTCAGCAAAAACGCTGCAAGCCAGAAAGGAGTGGCGGGACATATTTACAGTGATGAAAGGGGAAAACCTACAACCAAGATTACTCTAACCAGCAAGGATCTCATTTACCCAACATAGGAGCACGTCAATACATAAGGCAAATGCTAACAGCAATAAAAGAGGAAATCGACAGTGACACAATAATAGTAGGGGACTTTAACACCCCACTTTCACCAATGGACAGATCATCCAAAATGAAAATAAATAAGGAAATACAAGCTTTAAATGACACATTAGACAAGAGGGACTTAATTGATAGTTATAGGGCATTCCACCCAAAAACAACAGAATACACTTTCTTCTCAAGTGCTCATGGAACATTCTCCAGAATAGATCATATC
>NW_020172985.1:756696-793886 GCF_003031525.2 Neophocaena asiaeorientalis asiaeorientalis | reverse complement strand
ATCCTTAGAAAAGCACAACTTTCTGAGACTGAACCAGGAAGAAACAGAAAATATAAACAGAACAGTCACAAGCACTGAAATTGAGACTGTGATTAAAAATCGTCCAACAAACAAAAGTCCAGGATCAGATGGTTTCACAGGTGAATTCCATCAAACATTTAGAGTAGAGCTAACACTTATCCTTCTCAAACTCATCCAAAATATAGCAGAGGGAGGAACACTCCCAAACCCATTCTACAAGGCCACCATCACCCTGTTACCAAAACCAGAAAAACATGTCACAAAAAAAGAAAACTACCGGATAATATCACTGATGAATATAGATGCAAAAATCCTTAACAAAAATACTAGCAAACAGAATCCAACAGCACATTAAAAGGAACATACACCATGATCAATTGGGGTTTATCCCAGGAATGCAAGGATTCTTCAGTATATGCAAATCAATCAATGTGATAAACCATATTAACAAATTGAAGGATAAAAACCATATGATCATCTCAACAGATGCAGAAAAAGCTTTCGACAGAATTCAACACCCAGTTATGATAAAAACTCTCCAGAAAGTAGGCATAGAGGGAACCTACCTCAACATAATAAAGGCCATATATGACAAACCCACAGCCAATATCGTTCTCAGTGGTGAAAAATTGAAACCATTTCATCTAAGATCAGGAACAAGACAAGTTTGCCCACTCTAACCACTATTATTCAACATAGCTTTGGAAGTTTTAGCCATAGCAATCAGAGGAGAAAAAGAAATAAAAGGTATCTAAATCAGAAAAGAAGAAGTAAAACTGCCACTGTTTGCAGATGACATAATACTATACATAGGGAATCCTAAAAATGCTACCACAAAACTACTAGAGCTAATCAATGAATTTGGTAAAGTAGCAGGATACAAAATTAATGCACAGAAATCTCTTGCATTCCTATACACTAACAACAAAAAATCTGATAGAGAAATTAAGGAAACAATCACATTTACCACTGCAACAAAAAGAATAAAATACCTAGGAATAAACCTACCTAAAGAGACAATAGACCTGTATGCAGAAAACTATAAGACACTGTTGAAAGAAATTAAAGATGATATAGACAGATGGAGAGATATACCATGTTCTTGGATTGGAAGAATCAACATTGTGAGAATGACTCTACTACCCAAAGCAATCTACAGATTCAATACAATTCCTATCAAACTACCAATGGCATTTTTTACAGAACTAGAACAAAAAGTTTCACAATTTGTATGGAAACACAAAAGATCCCGAATAGCCAAAGCAATCTTGAGAAAGAAAAATGAAGCTGGAGGAATCAGGCTCCCTGACCCCAGACTATACTACAAAGCTACAGTAATCAAGACAGTATGACACTGGCACAAAAACAGAAATATAGATCAGTGGAACAGGACAGAAAGCCTAGAGACAAACCCACGCACATATTGTCACCTTATCTTTGATAAAGGAGGCAAGAATATACAATGGAGAAATGACAGCCTCTTCAATTTGTGGTGCTGGGAAAACTGGACAGCTACATGTAAAAGTATGAGATTAGATCACTCCCTAACACCATACACAAAAATAAGCTCAAAATGGATTAAAAACCTAAATGTAAGGCCAGAAACTATCAAACTCTTATAGGAAAACATAGGCAGAACACTCTATGACGTAAATCACAACAAGGTCCTTTTTTGACCCACCTCCTAGAGAAATGGAAATAAAAACAAAAATAAACAAATGGGACCTAATGAACCTTAAAAGCTTTTGCACAGCAAAGGAAACCATAAACAAGATGAAAAGACAACCCTCAGAATGGGAGAAAATATTTGCAAATGAAGCAACTGACAAAGGATTAATCTCCAAAATTTATAAGCAGCTCATGCAGCTTAATAATAAAAAAACAAACAACCCAATCCAAAAATGGGCAGAAGACCTAAATAGACATTTCTCCATAGAAGATATTCAGAATGCCAACAAACACATGAAACAGTGCTCAACATTAGAGAAATGCAAATCAAATGCAAATCATTAGAGAAATGCAGATCAAAACTACGAGATATCATCTCACACCAGTCAGAATGGCCATCATCAAAAAATCTAGAAACAATAAATGCTGGAGCAGGTGTGGAGAAAAGGGAACACTCTTGCACTGAAGAGATATGGGAACATATGTATATATATATAACTGATTCATTTTGTTGTAAAGCAGAAACTAACACACCATTGTAAAGCAATGATACTCCAATAAATATGTTTAAAGAAAAAAAAGAACACCTCCTAACACCATACATAAAATTAAACTCAAAATGGATTGAAGACCTAAATGTAAGGCCAGACACTATAAAACTCTTATAAGAAAACACTGACAGAACACTCTATGAAATAAATCACAAGAAGATCCTTTTTGACCCACCTCCTAGAGAAATGGAAATAAAAACAAAAATAAACAAATGGGACCTAATGAAACTTAAAAGCTTTTGCACAGCAAAGGAAACCATAAACAAGACGAAAAGACAAACCTCAGAATGGGAGAAAATATTTGCAAACACAGCAACTGACAAAGGATTAACTGACAAAATATACAAGCAGCTCATGCAGCTCAATATCAAAAAAACGAACAACCCAATCCAAAAATGGGCAGAAGACCTAAATAGACATTTCTCCAAAGAAGATATACAGACTGCCAACAAACACATGAAAGGATGCTCAACAGCACTAATCATTAGAGAAAAGCAAATCAAAACTACAATGAGGTATCACCCCACGCTGGTCAGAATGGCCATCATCAAAAAATCTACAAACAATAAATGCTGGAGAGGGTGTGGAGAAAAGGAAACCCTCTTGCACTGTCGGTGGGAATGTAAATTGATACAGCCACTATGGAGAACAGTATGGAGGTTCTTAAAAAACTAAAAATAGAACTACCATGTGACCCAGCAATCCCACTACTGGGCATATACCCGGAGAAAACAATAATTCCAAATTATACCTGCACCCCAATGTTCATTGCAGCACTATTTACAATAGCCAGGACATGGAAGCAACCTAAATGTTCATCAACAGAGGAATGGATAAAGAAGATGTGGTACATATATACGGTGGAGTATTACTCAGCCATAAAAAGTAATGAAATTGAGTTATTTGTAGTGAGGTGGATGGACCTAGAGTCTGTCATACAGAGTGAAGTAAGTCAGAAAGTGAAAAACAAATACCATAGGCTAACACATATATATGGAATCTAAAAAAAAAAAAAGTGGTTCTGATGAACCTAGGTGCAGGAGAGTAATAAAGACACAGACGTAGAGAATGGACTTGAGGACATGGGGAGGGGGAAGGGTAAGCTGGGATGAAGTGAGAGAGTGGCATGGACGTATATACACTACCAAACATAAAATAGATAGCTAGTGGGAAGCAGCTGCATAGCACAGGAAGATCAGCTCAGTGCTTTGTGAGCACCTAGAGGGGTGGGATAGGGAGGGTGGGAGGGAGATGCAAGAGGGAGGGGATATGGGGATATATGTGTACATATAGCTGATTCACTTTGTTATACAGCGGAAACTAACAAAACATTGTAAAGCAATTATACTCCAATAAAGATGTTTTAAAAAATGTAAATAAAGATGTTTCCAGGGTCCATCCCAGAACAACTGATTTAAAATCTCAGAGAGGGGGACTTAGAATATTTAAAACTCCCTCAGGAAATCTAATGTACCACCTAGATTGAGGACCACTGGCCCAGCTGTGCAGACAACTTCCTGCTTAGCTTTGAAGGTCTTTCCTCGGAAGGATAGGCAAAGCTGGAGGCAGCCCACTATATGGGGAATGTGCCAGATCAGGTGTTAGAGGATCTATGTTAGTTCCAGCTCTGATGCCACTTAGTCAGGTGAACTTGGCCTTTTGGGGCCTCAGTTTCAGGACCAGAACAAGGGTGAGGCAAGTGAGGTGACTAGGACACAAAATTTAAGGAGGCATGCTCAGGGCTGAGTGTACTTACCCCATCTTGAGAATAGTGCCTCCTTAAGTTTTGCACCCCCAGAGTCTCCTTCAGATGAGGTGGGCTTGACTGCTTACTGACTTTCCCAGTGCCAACATTTCACATCCCAAACCTAAAACTTAGGCCAATATAGGACTAGTCAAAGGAAGACTTGTTTAATTATCCAGTTGAGTTTTGACAATAGCCAAGCTGAATAATTCAGACCAAAAATACTCTCTTTTAAAACAAATATCGTATATTAATGCATATATGTGGAATCTGGAAAAATTGGTATAGACAATCTTATTTACAAAGCAGAAATAGAGACACAGACATAGAAAACAAATGTATGGATACCAAGGGGGAAAGGGCAGTGGATGGGATGAATTGGGAGACTGGGATTGACATATATACACTACTATGTATAAAATAGGTAACTAATGAGAACCTACTGCATAGCACAGGGAATTCTACTCAGTGCTCTGTAGTGACCTAAATGAGAAGGAAATCCAAAAAAGAGGGGATATATGTATACATATAACTGATTCACTTTGCTGTACATTATAAACTAACACAATATTGTAAAGCAACTATTCTCCAATAAAAAAATTTTTTAAACCAAAAAAAAGGAAGAAAATTAGAAAGGAATTTAAAATTTTCATTGCAAAAATCATCTAACACGAAGACAGGAATGCAGGAAATGAGAGATTAAAAACGCATAATGCATATAGAAAATAAATAGCACAATGACAGAAGTAATCCCTCCTTCTAAGTAATTGCTTTAAATACAAATGGATTAAACCCTCCAATCAAAAGAAAAAGATTGGCAAAATGGATAAAAATACATGAGCCAAATGTATGCTGTCTATAAGATACTTTAGATCCAAACACAAAAATAGATTGAAAATGAAAGGATGTAAAAAGATAGTCCATGCAAATAATAACCAGAAGAAAGCAAGGGTGGTTATATTAATATCAGACAAAATAGACTTAAAATTTTTTTAAAAAGGTTATAAGAGACAAAGGACATTATATTAATAAAAGATAGATAGCTAGAATACAGCTAGAAGATATAACAATTAAACATTTATGCATCTAATGACAGACCATCAAAATATATAAAGAAAAACACTGAAGTGAGAAATGGACAGCTTTCCATGAATAGTTAGAGACTTCAATACCACACTCTCAATAATGAAATGAACAACCAGACAAAAGATAAGGAAACAGAAGACTTAAACAACACAACTGACCAACTAAATCTACCAGACATACACAGAACACTACTCAACAAGAACACCGTTCACTTTCTTCTCAAGTACACATGGGACATCTTCTAGGACAGACCATATATTAGACCACAAATTAAGTCACAATTGATTTTTTTTTTTCTCGGTACACGGGCCTCTCACTGTTGTGGCCTCTCCCATTGCGGAGCACAGGCTCTGGACGCGCAGGCTCAGCGGCCATGGCTCACGGGCCCAGCCACTCTGCGGCATGTGGGATCTTCCCGGACTGGGGCACAAACCTGCGTCCCCTGCATCGGTAGGCGGACTCTCAACCACTGCGCCACCAGGGAAGCCCCCTACAATTGATTTTTAAAGATAGATGTCATACAAAGTGACTCCTCTAACCACAATGGGATGAAGTTAGAAATCAATAACAGAAGTAAAACTGGAGGGACTTCGCTGGTGGTTCAGTGGTTAAGAATCTGCCTGCCAACACAGGGTACACAGGTTTGAGCCCTGGTCCAGGAAGATCCCACATGCTGCAGAGCGACTAAGCCCATGCGCCGCAACTACTGAGCCTGCGCTCTGGAGCGCATGAGCCACAACTACTGAAGCCTGCGCCCCTAGAGCCTGTGCGCCACCACAAGAGAAGCCACCGCAATGAGAAGCCCGCACACTGCAACAAAGAGTAGCCTCCGCTGGCCACAAGTAGAGAAAGCCCACACACAGTAACAAAGACCCAACACAGCCAGAAACAAATAAAACTTAAAAAAAAAATTTTTTAATTAAAAAAATAGTAAAACTGGAGAATTCACAAATTTGTGGAAATTAACAGCACACTCTTAGACAACTAATGGGTCAAAGAAATCACAGGGACATTTAAAAATACATAGAGACCAATGAAAACAAAAATACAACATACCAAAACTTACAGATGCAGTAAAAGCAGTGCTACGGGGGAAATGATAACTATAAACATTTACATTAAAAAACAAGATCTCGGGCTTCCCTGGTGGTGCAGTGGTTGAGAGTCCGCCTGCCAATGCAGTGGACGTGGGTTCGTGCCCCGGTCTGGGAGGATCCCACATGCCACGGAGCGGCTGGGCCCGCGAGCCATGGCCGCTGGGCCTGCGCGTCCGGAGCCTGTGCTTCACGGCGGGAGAGGCCACAGAGGTGAGGGGCCTGCGTACCGCAAAAAACAAAAAAACAAGATCTCAAGTCCAAAACCTAACTTTACAATTTAAGGAACTGGAAAAAGAAGAAGAAACAACCCAAAGCTAATAAAATGAATTAAGTAATAAATATTAGTGCAGGGATAAATGAAATAGAGAATACAAAAATAATAGAGAAAACCAGTGAAAGCAAAAGTTGGTTCTTTGGGGCTTCCCTGGTGGCGCAGTGGTTGAGAGTCCGCCTGCTGATGCAGGGAACACGGGTTCGTGCCTCGGTCCGGGAAGATCCCACATGCCGCGGAGCGGCTGGGCCCGTGAGCCATGGCTGCTGAGTCTGCGCGTCCAGAGCCTGTGCTCCACAACGGGAAAGGCCACAACAGTGAGAGGCCTGCGTACCAAAAAAAAAAAAAAGAAAAGTTGGTTCTTTGAAAAGATCCACAAAATTAACAAACTATCAGCTAGATTAATTAAGAGAAAGGAAAGAAGACTCAAATTATTAAATCAGAAATGAAAGTAGGCATATTACTACTACTTTTATGGAAATAAAAAAGATTATAAAAGAGTACTATGAGCAATTGTACACCAACAAATTGAATAACCTAGATGAAATGGACAAATTCCTAGAAACACAAAACCTACCAAAACTAAATTGCAAAGTTATAGAAAATCTGAATAGACCTATAACTAATAAGGAGATTAAATCCATAATCAAAAATCTCCCAAAAATAACAACAAAAAAAGCCCTGGACCTGGTGACTTCACTAAAATAAATTCTACCAATTATTTAAAGAATAATATCAATCTTCACAAAATTTTTCCAAAAACTGAAGAGGAGTGAACACTTCCTAATTCATTCTATGAGGCCAATATTACTCTGCTACCAAACCAGAAAAAGATACTACAGGAAAACAAAACTATAGACAAACATCCTATGAACACTGACAAGAAGTCTTCAACAAAATACTAGCAAACCAAATTCCACAACACACTAACAGGCTTATATACCATGATGAAGTGGGACTTATTCATTTCAACATATGAAAAGCAATCGAGTAGTACACCAGATTAACAGAATGAAAGACAAGAATCATCTCAGTTGATGCAGAAAAAACATTCCACAAAATGTAACACCTCTTAAAAATGCTCAACAATTAAGAATAAAAGGAAACTACCTCAAAATAATAAAATCCACCTATGAAAAACTCACAGCAAACATCATATTCAATGGTGAAAGATTGAAAGCTTCCAAGACAAGGATGCCCACCTTTACCATTTCTATTCAAGATATAGTACTGGAAGTTCTAGCCAGAGCACTTAGGCAAGGGAAGGAAATAAAAGGCATCCAAATTGGAAAGAAAGAAATAAAATTATCTCTGTTCACAGATGACGTAATCTTATATGTAGAAGACCCTCAAGGTTACACATGCACACACACACACTCACACACACAAACACACAAGCTGTTAGAATTAATAAGTGAACTCAGCAAAGTTTCAGGATACAAAACCAACACACAAAAATCAGATGCATTTTTATGTGCTAACAATGAACAACCTGAAATGGAAATTACCAAAAAAATTCCATTTACAATAGCTTCATAAAGATTAAATGCTGAGGAATTAACCAAGGCAAAAGACTTGTACAATGAAAACTACAAATCATTGTTGAAAGAAATTAAAGAAGACATAAATAAATGGAAACATCCCATGCTCATGGAATAAAAAGATTTGATATTTTTAAGATGTCAGTACTACCCAAAGTGATCTACAAATTCAGTGAAATCCCTATCAAAATCCTAATAATGTTTTTTGCAGAAATGGAAAATCCCATCCTAAAATTCATATGGAATATCAAGGGACTCCAAATAGCCAAAACAATCTTGAAAAAGGAAGAACAAAACTGGAGAGCTCACACTTCCTGATTTCGAAACTTACTACAAGGCTACAGAAATCAAAACATTGTAGTATTGGCATAAAGACAGACTTGTAGGCCAATGGAATAGACTAGAGGGGCCAGAAATAAATCCTCACATGTATGGTCAAATGATTTTTTTTTTTTTTTTTTTTTTGCGGTACGCGGGCCTCTCACTGTTGTGGCCTCTCCCATTGCGGAGCACAGGCTCCAGACGCGGAGGCTCAGCGGCCATGGTTCACGGGCCTAGCCGCTCCGCGGCATGTGGGATCTTCCCAGACCGGGGCACGAACCCGTGTCCCCTGCATTGGCAGGCAGACTCTCAACCATTGCGCCACCAGGGAAGCCCTGGTCAAATGATTTTTGATAAGGGTGCCAAGACCATTCAGTAGGGAAAGGACAGTTGTTTCAACAAATGGTGCTGGGAAAACTGGATATTTACATGCAAAAGAATGAGGTTGTACACTTACCTAACACCATATACAAAAATTAATTCAAAATAGATCAAGGGCCTATATGTAAGACGTAAAACTATAACTCTGAAGAAAATATAGGACAAAGTCTTCATAACATTAAACTTCGAAATGATTTCTTAGATATGACACCAAAGGCACCAGTAACAAAAGGAAAGACAGAAAAATTGGACCTCATGAAAATTTTAAAATTTTGTGCCTCAAAGGACACATTATCAACAGAGTAAAAAGGCAACACACAGAATGGGAGAAATTTTGCACACTGTATATCTTATGAAGGATTAGTATTCAGAACATAAGGAGAACACCTAAAACTCAACAACAACAACAAAATAAACAACCAAATTCAAAAATGAGCAAAGGACTTGAATAGATATTTCTCCACAAAGAAGATTTACAAATGGCCAAAACACTCAACATCACTAATCATTAGTGAAATGCAAATCAAACCTACAATGAGATACTACCTCACACTCATTAGGATGGCTACTACCATGAAAAACAGAAAACAACATTATTCTTGAGGATATAGAGAAGTTGGAACCCTTGTGCATTGTTGGTAGGAATGTAAAATGGTACAACCACTGTGAAAAACAGTATGGCATTTCTTCAAAAAGTTAAAAATAGAACTACCATATGATCCAGCAATTCTACTTCTGGGCATATACCCAAAAGAATTGAAAGCAGGGTCTCAAAGAGATATTTGTACTCCTGTGTTCACAGTAGCATTATTCACAGTAGCCGAAAAGTGGAAGCAACCCAGTGTCCATCAAAGGATAAATGGCTAAACAGAATGTGGTATATACATACAAAGGAATATTATTCTGCCTTAAAAAGGAAATTCTACACGCTACAACCTGTGTTAACACTGAAGACATATACTAAGTGAAAATAAGCCAGTCACATAAAGACAAATATTGTATGATTCTACTGATATAAAGTTCCTAGGGTCGTGAAATTCATACAGACAGACATAGAATGGCAGTTGCCAGGGGCTGAAGAAAGGGGAGAGGATTGGGATGTTATTGTTTAATGGATGCAGAGTTTCAGCTGTGCAAGATGAAAAGCGTTTTAGAGATGGGTGTTGGTGATGCGTGTACAACAATGTGACTAAAGGCCACTTAAGTGAACACTTACAAATGGGTAAGATGGTAAATATATATTTTACCACAATTTTTTAAATTAAAAAATATTTTTTGCCATGGCACCACACTCCCTTTTTGCCACCCATGAATTATCTTTAGTAGAGACTACATTGCTTACTTAAGCTTTCCTGTGAGAGTCTATGTTTTTGGGGAAATCTGAAGGAGGAAACTGAGTTCCATGGCTTTATGCAAAGCAAAACCAGAGCCAGAGTTGAAAATAGAAGAGATTCTGAGATTGTAAATCCCTGAGAATTAACAAAAAACTTCTGGCAAAACTCCAGACTTTTGAGGCTATGGAAATGGTAAGATCAAAGCTGAACCTAGCTTTGGTGATGTGGGGAATGAACGGAGAATTATACTAAGGTAATTATTATTATTATACGCAGAAAGGTTGGAAGTGGAAAACAACAAAGCCCAGAGGAGGGTGAGGGGATGCAGTTGGTCCAGGATGTGTGGTGGGATCTGCTAGACTCGAGTGTGAGGAAAGGTACTACGGGCTCTTCCACCTCTTGCGCTCCCACCCCCAACCTCAAGAACCCATACAGAGCTCTGTGATGCAGGTATGGAATTCTACTAATAAGAATGCTCAGTGCCCAGTTGCCTGAGGCAGAGTGTGCTTCAGATGATAAAGACATCTCTCTTTTTTTTCTGAGGAAATTTAGTGCCCCAGGATTGAGCTCAAGATTAACTTTTGAGACATTTTTCTAGATCATCTATGATGTGGGATCCTCTTTCTGTTTCTCCACTCTCTCCAGAGGAAACCATTTTCATCATTATTTGTGAAAAATAGAGAAATGTATCAGGTTATGGATTCCTAGACCTAGTCTCCAGAACAGACTGATCTTGTTTTGCCTGTTCTTACCCATATTATTAGATCATTTACAGAGACAGATACCTCAGGTGGAAATTCTCCAGAAATATTAGATCATCATTCTTCTAGGTGAAGAGGATAGATTGGCCAGGGGGTAGAGTGGCAATTAGGGTTTCTATTCAAAGCCCACAGTCATATCTAGAGGGCTGTATAGAGAGCTCCAGAGAAAAACCTGGATAATTAAAGTTCAGGATACCTGCAGCAGAGCAGAGCCCTACAATACTTGTTTTTCAGTTACCTTCCCACATGGATTCTTGGTCTCTGAGCCAAGCCTTTGGGTTGGGGCAAATCTGCAGAGCCATGCCGATCCTATAAAAGTCTCTGAGAAGATGCCAAAAACTCAGCTCTGGCATCAGGGATAAGAATCCTACCTGATGGAGCAAACTGCATATTTAGGACTAAAATTAATACCTTTATTTTATTTATTATTTTTAAATTTTCAATGTATTTTCATATTTTATTAGTTCTCCTTAATAAATGACAATCTTTAGAGAATTGGTAGTTAGGCTGCTGTCTTGTAAATTTCTTTTCCTGTCAGTCATCTGATCATTTCTCTGTGTTTTTTTTTTTTGTAACATCTTTATTGGAGTATAATTGCCTTACAATGGTGTGTTAGTTTCTGCTTTATAACAAAGTGAATCAGTTATACATATGTTCCCATATCTCTTCCCTCTTGCATCTCCCTCCCTCCCACCCTCCCTATCTCCCCCATCTAGGTGGTCACAAAGCACTTGAGCTGATCTCCCTGTGCTATGCGGCTGCTTCCCACTAGCTATCTATTTTACGTTTGGTAGTGTATATATGTCCATGCCTCTCTCTCGCTTTGTCACAGCTTACCCTTCCCCCTCCCCATATCCTCAAGTCCATTCTCTAGTAGGTCTGTGTCTTTATTCCTGTCTTACCCCTACGTTCTTCATGACTGCTTTTTGTTTGTTTGTTTGTTTGTTTTCTTAGATTCGATATATATGTGTTAGCATACAGTATTTGTTTTTCTCTTTCTGACTTACTTCACTCTGTATGACAGACTCTAGGTCCATCCACCTCATTACAAATAACTCAGTTTCGCTTTTTTGTGGCTGAGTAATATCCCATTGTATATATGTGCCACATCTTTATCCATTCATCTGATGATGGACACTTAGGTTGCTTCCATGTCCTGGCTATTGTAAATAGAGCTGAAATGAACATTTTGGTACATGACTCTTTTTGAATTATGGTTTTCTCAGGGTATATGCCCAGTAGTGGGATTGCTGGGTCATATAGTAGTTCTATTTGTAGTTTTTTAAGGAACCTCCATACTGTTCTCCATAGTGACTGTATCAATTTACATTCCCACCAGCAGTGCAAGAGTGTTCCCTTTTCTCCACACCCTCTCCAGCATTTATTGTTCTAGATTTTTTGATGATGGCCATTCTGACTGGTGTGAGATGATATCTCATTGTAGTTTTGATTTGCATTTCTCTAATGATTAATGATGTTGAGCATTCTTTCATGTGTTTGTTGGCAGTCTGTATATCTTCTTTGGAGAAATGTCTATTTAGGTCTTCTGCCCATTTTTGGATTGGGTTGTTTATTTTTTTGTTATTGATCTGCATGAGCTGCTTGTAAATTTTGGAGATTAATCCTTTGTCAGTTGCTTCATTTGAAAATATTTTCTCCCATTCTGAGGGTTGTCTTTTCATCTTGTTTAATGGTTTCCTTTTCTGTGCAAAAGCTTTTAAGTCTCATTAGGTCCCATTTGTTTATTTTGTTTTTATTTCCATTTCTCTAGGAGGTGGGTCAAAAAAGGACCTTGCTGTGATTTATGTCATAGAGTGTTCTGCCTATGTTTTCCTCTAAGAGTTTGATAGTTTCTGGCCTTACATTTAGGTCTTTAATCCATTTTGAGCTTATTCTTGTGTATGGTGTTAGGGAGTGTTCTAATCTCATACTTTTACATGTACCTGTCCAGTTTTCCCAGCACCACTTATTGAAGAGGCTGTCTTTTCTCCACTGTATATTCTTGCCTCCTTTATCAAAGATAAGGTGACCGGGCTTCCCTGGTGGCACGGTGTTTGAGAGTCTGCCTGCCGATGCAGGGGACATGGGTTCATGCCCCGATCCGGGAAGATCCCACATGCCACAGAGCGGCTGTGCCCATAAGCCATGGCTGCTGAGCCTACGCGTCCGGAACCTGTTGCTCTGCAACGGGAGAGGCCACAACAGTGAGAGGCCTGCGTACCGCAAAAAAAAAAAAGATAAGGTGACCATATGTGCGTGGGTATATCCCTGGGCTTTCTATCCTGTTCCATTGATCTATATTTCTGTTTTTGTGCCAGTGTCATACTGTCTTGATTACTGTAGCTTTGTAGTATAGTCTGAAGTCAGGGAGCCTGATTCCTCCAGCTCCATTTTGCAGTCTCAAGATTGCTTTGGCTATTCGGGGTCTTCTTAAACAGAAGATACCTGACTGAAAGATCATTGAGGAACACATATCAAAAATACTTTTTAATTTGAATTTTTCAAAGAAGGATCAATGGAAAATATTTTTATCCACCGTAAAAATGAATAACAGGGAAAGAACACAGCGATACATGAATTCAATGCAGAAGACACATTATTCGTGAATGTCCCCTCTTGCCTGGAGAGGGGATAGTGTGATTCCCAGCTGTTCATTCTGTTTTTGTTTTCCCATGTAAACAGAGTAAAGAAAAGAATGGCTTCACCTGACCCCACACGCTTCATGATAGCAATCTCACCGAATTTGACCCACCCCTTGAATCCCACTGAATCATTCACTTGGCATCCTCCACTTCTAAAGTGCCCTACTCTTACCACTGCCAGAGTACACCCAACTCTCAGTCTGAACATTTCAGAGAGCGCATCTCCAGCTAGCACCTACTGGTTGGCTTCTTTATGTCAACATTCTCAAGAATGAGCCGCTGACACCTGCCTGTTTTGCCTTCCCATGGTGACCAGCATCTGCCAAGGACTTGTTCCTCCCCACCTCCTCACACTGTTCTCCAGCAAGAACCTCTTTCACTTCAACCTCCTCTGGGTAGACCTGATAATCAATTATTTGGAGGCTCGCAGCATCTTTTTCCCCACCTTGTCTGTGTTCAGGAGCATCTGAAGATCCACGTTTTAAAGATAGTGGATTTCTAAATTTGGGAGGAGAAAAAAAAAAGAGGAATTACTTGTAAAGTCTGTAAATAGCTTAGAATCACTTGCTAATGAACAAGAACCACAGCCCTCCAGCTATTCTAGAACTGGAGGCAAACCTGAGCCCAGTCATCACAAGCTCCCATTTCTCAAAGGTTTAGGGAACCATGTGCAACAGAAATGGGGCATGGGCCTTCTAGAATCTCCTCACTAGGCACAAGTCCCTGATGGCTACAGTCCTGATCTTTGGTAGCTGTTCCCCATTAGCATCTCCATTCTATCCAATGGAATATCTAATACCCCTGCCCCTCAAAATCAAATGCAGTTTAAAGAATCCCCACAATTTCCCCAGAATCAGCCCCTACTCTACCCCAAGGCCCAGCCTCTGCTCCTGCCTGGAACCCTGTCTCATCAACACTCAATGCCCTCTGTTTTTAAGTGCTAAAGCAACAAGTACTTCAGGAAGATTGGATTAGGGAATCCAGGAAGTTTCTATGTGAGGAGCCCAGATAAGGAAGAAACTAGTGATGGGAACTAGAGTATATTCTGAGGAAGGGTCCAAAAGCTCATCTATCAAGGGGCTCACAAAGCTATCCAACACACTATTAGGGGACTGACTTTGAGAGAGAAGAAAGAGGGAGTTGGTGAGTGACTCAGAGAGTGACTTATCAAGGCACCCAAGGGAGAACCTAGTAAAGAAGCAACTGGAAAACACCCTGAACAGGCACTTGGGCAAGATCAGTCAGGGTAGGATCCCCATGGGTGTGCATGATGCAGGGCTTACTGCCCACTTTATTCTTCTCCCTCCAGGGATGTCCCACACCTGTTCAGAAGCCAGAAACTTGTACCCAGAAAAAGGGTAGTTGCTACTCAAGGATCGTTAATGTCTATAGTGTTATATTTGGGAAGAAATATTCAACTCATAATGAGATATCCATGAAGGATGACTCAGACAGATATCAATGGTGGGAATGTTCACGGTGAAGCCACAACATGCCTGGGGATAAATGAGAGAATGAAGAAAACAGTAGAAGAGTGAGTGGGAAATAAGGAAAATTACTGGCGGAGAGATAGAATGAACCAGGAGCAGGAGGAATGAGAATGTTCTCGTCATCTCCACCATGATACCCACACCCCCACACACACAACCAGACCCAGGTCCACCACTTTGTGGCAGCTGAGGGCAAGGTGCTTTTCCCACAGAAGTGTGTATAGGATTTATCTCTGAGCACAAAGACAGTATCTGCATGAATATTGTCAGACATGGCATTGCTCTCTTTGAGAAAGGTGATCTTGGGCCTCCTCAAGCTGTATTTCATGACAAGGCAGCTGTGTTTTATGTACAACCCTGTATTAGTTTCCGAGACTGCCATAACAAATTGCCACAAATTTTATGGCTTAAAACAAATTTATCTTCTCACAGTCCTAGAGGCCAGAAGTTCGAAATCAAGGTGTCAGCAGGGCCACGTACCTGTCAAGCTCTAGGAGAGAATATTTCCTTGCCTCTCCCAGTTTCTGGTAGCTTCTAAATTTCCTTGGCTTGTAGTAGCATAACTCCAATCTTTGTCTACACCTTCACAGGAACTTTCTCTCTGAGTGTCTCTGTGTCCTTTTCTCACTTGATCTCAAACTATCCTTGGTGTAGTATATTCTGCTTCTAGACAAGCCCTGCCTGGAATATCTGATGAACTTCAGCACAGGCTCCAACACTGAGGAGTTGAGACAATCTGGGGAGTAGAGACAATCTGGGGAGTAGAGAATAAAGAAAGAAAGTGCCCATGAGAGCTTCTGACTAGAAAATGTTATGAAAAAGTTGCTTTATTGATGCATTATTAATCTATGTCAAAATATTTGCAGCAGGGACTTCCCTGGTGGTCCAGTGGGTGAGACTCCATGCTCCCAATATAGGGGGCCTGGGTTCAATCTCTGGTCGGGGAACTAGATCCCACATGCATGCCACGATTAAGAAGTCTGCATGCAGCAACGAAGATCCCGCATGCCGCCACTAAGACCCGGCACAGCCTAAATAAATAAATAAATAAATTGCAGCAGATATGAAGTTTCCTCACCCATATGTTCTCAGCTGTGTGACTGTAAAAAAGTCATTTCTCCTATTTGGTCCTTGAGTTCCCCACCTGTAAGATTCAGACATGAGGTTCCATTACTGATTTTGAAATCTTTTAGATTAGGAGAGCTGTTTTTCTTTGAAATAAATAATGTATGGAACACTTATAGGACAGATAAGACCTATGTTTTATTAGAAATTTTATTTCAAAAGTTTGATGCGGATTCAGTCAGGGTAGACCAGGATTTGCTATGATAACAAATACACCCCAATATTACAGTGGCTTAACACACAAAGGTTTTTTTCTTGCACATGTCACAGTTAGTGCAGGTCAAGGAACTCTTCTTAGCAGATTTCCATTCCCCCCAGTGACTCACCCCCCCCAACAATCTTGTGATTCAACCATGATCAAGCCCCGGCCTCTGTGGAAGGGGAAGAAAGAGCATACACCACTTCCATCCATATCCCAGTGGTCCTCAGCATCCAGTCACCTGCCTCAATTCAGATGCAAAGGACTCTGGGAAATGTAGTTGTCCTCTTCCAGTAAAAGGAAAATGACAGAAATTTGGTGCCTCTGTGGCAAACTCTATAACATGTACTTATTATAAGGTCAATCATTGAGAACAGTGATATTGTTTGGATAGATCAAAAAGAAAAAGAAATTAGATATTATGGATGACAGATGCAGTCATGTTTCAACCTCAGCACTGCATTTAGTCCTTTTTTTTCTTTTTCTTTTGGAAATACTAAGAAAATTCCAGGTCACGAAGAATAGCAGTTGGAAATGCTACTTGTATTTTAAGACTTGCTTCGGAATTTCAGGATTTTCTCTAATTATACAGAGATAGGAGGAGAAACTTTAGTGTCAAGCTTACACACAACTGAGTTAACAACATAAAAAATATGCTGGCCATCTCCAGGTTTTAACATCGAGCATGCAACATATCTGAGGATTCATGTTGCATTTATTACAATGTTTAAATAGTTAAACATATTTAAAATGTGAAGTTCAAGTATAACGTTTATGGAAACCTCTGCTTTGGAGAACACAGTGCAAGGTAAACTTTGCACACTGTTGCATGTTACATTTTCCAAAGAAGGTCATATCTCCCATCCCTCATGCTCTTCTTACAATGTGTCTTGGATACTTTCCCTATTGTGAGGTAGTCTGTTCCCTTTCCTTGAATCTTGAGAGGGCTTGTGACTACAGTAGCAGTGATCATAAAGATGGTACAGCTCCCACCTTGCTGGCTAGAACACTCACAATGTGGCCTTGAGCTGCCAGGTAAGTAATCCAACTGCCTTGAACAATCTGCTATGAAGAATGAGGCTGATCTCACAGGGTTGAGGGAAGATCCAATCAGATCAGTATGAACACCCAGTGTTCAAATAACATCAGTCCCCATCCCCTGTCTCTACCTGAGCCACCACGTAGCAAGGGGGAAACAGACTCATGAGCCCTGGGTCCAGGCCAGTTCATGTGACTCTCAGACCCTTATTTCCTATAAGCCTTGGTTGCCCCACCCGGAAAGTGGGATTATTGCTCATTTAACAGAATGGATCAAATGGGACAGTGAAAGCCCCTCAGGAAACACTGAAGCCCTAGAAACATTTCCCAAGTTTCTGAGTGCCACAAATTATGCCATTAATTGCTTTATTGTTTCCATTTCCAAACAAAGAGCATTCTGCAGGTCAGGCCAAGGGGTTAAAGAATAATGCAGATCTAATCCCAGTACAACAAACTGCAACCAGGCTGCCCTGGGAGAACTGAGGCCAGGCTGACTTGTCCTCAGCTCCCTCTGGCCCAGCACAGAGCCTGGCACACCATATGAGCTATATTACCAAAAACTCCTTTCACCTGGAGTCAAGAACATTTTGGGGCTCACATGGTTTTTTTAATTAGATGCCAACATTTAAAAATTGGGAATGTTCACATAAAAATCGAGTTCCAGCTTCCCATGGAAGGGAAGTTGCTATTTAGTAGTCAAAACATCCAGAATATATATGATATAGTACCTAATACCATATTTGGTGTCAGTCTTCAATACTTCGTTTTCTTCTCTCATCCCTCTCCAAGTCTGTCAAGCTGAGGGAAGCCCCCTCACATGAGTTCTGTTCAGTGAGGCTCTAGCACCTCACATCTCTCTCATTAAAAAAAGTGTATAGGATGCTTGAGTGAGCCACCACCTGCCTGAGCCTCGAATTCTGTGAAATGGAATAAATAATAGTACCTACCTCATAGGATAATTGTGATATGAAATGGGTTGATGCATGTGAAATGGGTTCTGAGCCTAAAATAACATTGACTACATGAAAACTATCAGGTTCCATTCCATTCCATGCTTTAAAAGATTCTAAGAAGAATCTCACTTTAAAGAAATTCTCCAAGAACATTCCAAAGCCTCCCCCATAGCCAGGAAAAGACCATATTACCTTTTTCCCAGGAAGCACCTGTCACTGGGGTGTCACCCTCCAGTGTCCCCACCTGCAACTCTGCACACCCAGGCTGAGCCCCCTCCACCCAGTTTCTCAGAGCTCAGATCTGCACATTTGCCTCCCACCACCTCCCTCCCCACCCTGCGGTCATCTGTGCTGCCCACCCTGGCAAGCTGTCTCCCTAACACCTCACCTACTCACGGCTTAATTATTTTATTCCCCACCTTTATTTCTCAGAAGAGGGGGAGGAGCAGGGAGAATCATGCAAGCCAGGAGATGGGTGGAGAGGGGTGGAGAGCCGACTGCACCTACAACCCCCACTTCAGTGCCCTCAGCCCACTGCTTCCACCCCCAGCTGTCTGGTGCTCCTGCCTCCCCTTCACCCACACACACCCTGCCACTGAGCGGCCAGTAACTTTCTCTTTTCCCTGAGGGTTTTAGATCCCCAATTCCACAGCTCTGGAAAAAAGCCCAATTCTCCTCTCTGGCTGGATGCATTACACAGAAGACATACTCCCTTCCTTGGAAATGAGTCAGGGGTAGGTGCAGTAGGAAGACCACTCACTGAGACCCCTGACCCTCTCTAAGCACCAGGCTCATTAGCGTTGTGACCTGGAAAATATTACTCTCTGAGTCCACTTATTTATCTCCCTCCCCACCCAAAATAATTTAAAATATATTAACAAGGCCAACCCTTTCTTCATGTGGCTCTATTTCCCCTCCTGGGAACGACAAGGGCAGCACAGTGCAGTAGGGGCATAGGCTTAATTCTTTATAGACCATGTGACTTTGGACAAGGCCCTTCACTTCTCTGAGGCTCAGTTCCCATACCAGTAAAGTGGGGATGATCTGACGCCACCTCATAGGCTTGCTTTGAGAAGCAAAGCAGTCATAGGATGATGGAACACACTTTCTGGAACCGTCGGTTGTTACAGAGGAAGATTGCTTCTAAGGTGAGTTTTAAAAGAAAAATAATGGAATAAAAAGGTAATGGACGCTTCTGCTTCCGGCGAGATGGAGTAATGGAACGCAGCTAACCTCCTATCTGACACAACTAAAAAGAAAAACAGAAAAAGTATGAAACAGCAGTTTTCAAGAGAGTAGACCTCAGGTAATAAGGGTAATGAACCATGGAAGACCAAAAACAGTCAAGGTGAGCTCTATGACTGCCCCAGGTTACTGCCTTGAGCACTGTCCAGGTACAGGAAGAAGAAAACAAGAAGTAGTAGGCTTCTGGAGGTGGGGAGACAGAGTTGAGAAGCTGGGGAGACCAAGGCACCTAGTGCTCACAAGACAGAATAACACAAAGGACAAAGCTGGAAAGAAAACTCCAGCTATCTGTGGAGTGTCTGCCTTGGGTATTCACCAGAGAATTGATCAGTTTACCTGTTTAAGGAAACTACCAGAGATGAGAGAGAAATTATCTAAAAGGAAGAATGAGAACAGTGCCTGAGTTCACAGAGGGCTGAGAAGAGTACCTGATCCTACCAACCAGAGCAGAAAACTTAATAACTCATGGGTCCCTGGGTAGTGTAAGCAAAAAAGTCTTGCCTCAGTAATGGAGAATGATCAGCCCTAGGAAAAAAAAATGCTGCTCTGATCCAACCTAACAAATCTTGAAAGTAAGACCTGAAAGGATCAATGTTTTTCTTAGTAACTTAGCTTCATCCCCAGACAAAGCTTAATATTTATAGGAGAACTAAAATATCTAGCAACAAACAAGATAGAATTCACAATATCTGGCATCTAATCTGATTAATAGCATAGAAAGCAGCAGGAAAATATGGCCAATAATGAGGAGAAAAATTGATCAACTTACACTGACCCTGAAATGATAAAATAAGCTGACAAGAACATCAAATAATTATTATAATTATAACTATACTCCATAGACCCAAAAAGTTAAGAAAAGACATGGATGATATTTTTAAATTGAACTTCTAAAGATGAAACTTCTAAAGATGAAAACTATAATGTCTAAGACAAAAAAATACAATAGATAGGATTAATTGCAGATTAGACATTACAGAAGAAAAGATTAGTGAACTTGAAGACAAGGGAATATTTAATATCCAAAATGAAACAAAAAGAGGAAAAAAAAATTTAAGAGCATTGGAAAGCTGTGTGACAACTTCAAGGAGCCTAACACAGTCACCCTTTAGTATCCTCAGGGGATTGGTTCCAGAACCACCTGTGGGATGCTCGAGTCCCTTACGATTGGCCCTCCATTTCCACAGATTCAGCATCTGCAGATTCAACCAACCACAGTCGAACAGTCAATCCATGGTTGGTTGAATCCATAGACACAGAACCTAAAGATATGGAGGCCAACTGTATGTATATAAATGGAGTACCTGAAGGAAGTATCAAGGAGGACAGAAAAATAACAACTAAAAAATTTTCAAATTCAATGAAATTTATAGATCCAGAAAGATCAACAAAACCCAAGCATAAGAAATGAAGAAAACTAAACCAAGATACATGATAATAAAAAATGCAAAATCAGTAATTAAGAGAAAAACATTAAAGTAGCCAGAGGGGAAAAAGACACTATATAGAGAGAAACAAAGAAAAAGGTGACAGCAGATTGGTCATCATAAACAATGCAAGTGAGAAGAGAATGACACTTATCCCTGGGTACTGAAAGAAACAAAACCTGTCAATGTAGATTTCTATACCCATTATAAATACTTTTCCAAATCTAAAGAGAAATAAAGACTTTATCATACTAAGAAATGCTGAAATAATTTAGTACCAGCAGGTCTGTACTATAAGAAATGCTAAAGGAAGTCCTTCAGACAGAAGCAAAATGACACTATATGGAAATGCAGATCTTAACAAAGGAATGAAGAGCCCCAGAAGTGACAACTGCATAGGTAAATATATTATTTTCTTATTATTTAAATATCTTTAAAAGATAGTTGACTATGTAAACAAAAATAACAACATACTGTGGGGATTATAATATGTGTTTAAGTAAAATATATGGCAATAATAGCATACCATCTGAGAATGAAGAAATGGAACTATAATACAGTAAGATTCTTATACTATACATGAAATGGTATAATGTCATTTGCAGGTAGACTGTGACAAGTTAAAAATGTATACTATAAACCCTAAAGCAACCATTTAAAGAAAAAGAGACCAACAGATGGAACAAATAGGAAAAAAAAGTAGCAAGATGGTAGACTCAGTCCTAACCGTATGAATAATCGCATTAAATGTAAATAGTCTAAGCATCCCAATTAAAAGGCAGAGATTGTCAGATTGGATTAAAAAAGAAACCCTCAATTTTATACTGCTTATAAGAAATGTACTTCATATACATACCAAAATAAAAAGATGGAGAAAGATACATTGTGCTAACACTAGTCCAAAAGAGTCATTATTTTAATATCACACAACATAGTTTTTGATATGGAATAGGAATAAAGAAGGTCATTTGACTATGATAAAGGGGTCAATTAATCAATAGAATGTAGTAATCTTAAGTATATACACATCTAATAACTGAGCCTCAAAATATAAGAAGGTGACTTCCCTGGTGGCACAGTGGTTAAGAATCCGCCTGCCAATGCGGGGGACACGGGTTTGATCCCTGGTCCAGAAAGATCTGACATGCCATGGAGCAACTAAGCCCATGTGCCACAACTACTGAGCCTGTGCTCTAGAGCCCATGAGCCACAACTACTGAAGCCCACACGCCTAGGGCCTGTGCTCCGCAACAAGAGAAGCCACCTCAATGAGAAGCCCATGCATCACAACGAAGAGTAGCCCGGCTCACCACAACTATAGAAAGCCCATGTGCAGCAACGAAGACCCAACTCAGCCAAAAATAAATAAATTAATTAATTAAAAAAAATATATATATATATGAAAAACCTGATAGAACAGCCCAGAGAAACAGCTAAAATCACAATTATAACTGAATATTTCAATATCACTCTCTCAATAATTGATAAAACAGGTATAAAGAAAATTATCAAAATATAGAATACTGAAACAGCACTATCAACCAATTTGACCTAGTTGAAATTTCTGGAACACTCCACCCAAAAACAGAAGAATGCATGAGAAACATTACCAAATTCTGGGCCATGAAACAAATCTCAATAGATTTAAAAGGATTCAAATATATAAAGTATGCTCTCTGACCACAATGGAATCAAATTAGAAATAAATTATCAAAACAATATGGGGGGGACTTCCTTGGTGGTCCAGTGGGTAAGATTCCGCACTCCCAATGCAGGGGACCCAGGTTCAATCCCCTGGTCAGGGAACTAGATCCCACATGCATGCCACAACTAAGAGTTCACATGCTGCAACTGAGAGTTTGCATGCTGCAACTAAGAAGCTCACATGCTGCAACTAGGAGCCCACATGCCACAACTAAGAAGTCCACAGACTGCAACTAAGAAGTCCACATGCCGCAACTAAAAAGAGTCTGCACGCCACGACTAAAAGATCCTGCATGCCACAACTAAGATCCAGCATAAATAAATAGGGAAATTCCCCAAATATTAGAAAAATAAATAATATACTTCTAAATAACCCACGTGGTTAATAAAGGAATAGAAATGGAAATGAGATAGTTTTTAAATTGAATGAAAATACAATATATCCAAATTTGTGGGACGCTACCAAAGCAATATTTAAGGAGTAATTTAAAGCACCAAAAGCCTTTAGTAAGAAAAGATGCAAGGCCTCAAATGAGTGACCTCAAATTCTACCTAAGAGACTAGAAAAAATAAGTGCTTACCCAAAATAAGCAGGAGAAAATAAATACTAAATATCAAAGCAGAAATTGCTAAAATAGAAAACAGAAAGGCAAAAGAGAAAATCAATGAAACCAAGAGATGTTTGAAAAGATGCACTAAACTGATAAACCTCTAGAAATTCTAATTAGGAAAAAAGAGAAGATACACACTACTAATATCAGGAATACTGGAGATGATACCCCTAAAGACTCTCTATATATTAAAAGGATAAGGAATTTTGTGAACAACTTTATGCCAAAAAATTTGACAACTTAGATGAAATAGTCAAATTCACTGAAAGACAAAACCTACCCAAGCTCACCTAAGAAGGATTAGTTAATGAGAATAGCCCCCATCTATTAAAGAAATTGAGTTTTTGGCTAAAAGTCTTCCCACAAAGAAAACTCCTGGCCCAGATGGTTTCCCCAGTGAATTCTACCAAACATCTAAGGAAGAGATAAGATTAATTCTACATAAACTTTTCTAGAAAATTAAAGAGGAGGAAATATTTCCAAACTCATTCTTTGAGGCAAGCATTACTCCAACAGCAAATCACACAAAGATATTAAAGGAGCAGTGCAGACCAATATCCCTTATGAATAGAAATGCAAGAACTTCTAAATAAAATTTCAGCAAATCCAACAATATTTTAAAACAATAATACTTCATGACCAAGTGAGATATATCTAAAGAATGCAAGGCTGCTTTAACATTTGAAATTAGTCAGTATAATTCACTATATTAAAAGACTAAAAAAAAAAGGCCATATAATCAGCTCAATAAACACAGAAAAATCATTCAACAAAATCCAAAATTTATTCCTAATAAAAACTTTTAGCAAACTAGAAATTGAAGAGAACTTGCTGAACCTGACAAAGGGCTTCTAAGGATACCTACAGTTAATGTCACACTTAATGATGAAAGACTAGCTACTTTACCCCTAAAATCAGGAACAAGACAAAAATGTCTGTTCTCACTATATCCAATGTTGTACTGGAGTTCTAGATGGTACAGTAAGACTAGGAAAACAAAGAAAAGGCATACAGATTGGAAAGGAAAGAGTAAAACTGTCTTTACTCACAGACAATATGATTGCCTATGTAGAAAATTTACTGAAACCTACAAAAAAGCTACTAGAACTAGTAAGTGCGTTTAGCAAGGTTGCAGGACACAAGATCAATATACAAAACTCAACTGCATTTCTATATACTAGCAATGAACAACCAGAAATTGAAATTAAAATACTTTTTATAGCATTAAAAATGTTAACTTCTTAGGGATAAATCTGACAAAAGATGGGAAAGATATGTATGCTGAAAACTACAAAATATTGCTGAAAAAAATTAAAGAGCTAAATAAATAAAGAGATAGTGCAAGGGGACTTCCCTGGTGGTGCAGTGGTTAAGAATCAGCCTGCCAATGCAGGGGACATGGGTTCGATTGCTGGTCCGCGAAGATCCCACATGCCACAGAGCAACTAAGCCCATGTGCCACAACTACTGAGCCTGTGCTCTAGAGCCCGCAAGCCACAACTACTGAGCCCACGAGCCACAACTACTGAGCCCACGTGCCATGACTACTGAAGCCCACACACCTAGAGCCTGTGCTCCACAACAAGAGAAGCCCCCACAATGAGAAGCCCACGCACCGCAAAGAAGAGTAGCTCCTGCTCACCGCAACTAGAGAAAGCCCGCATGCAGCAATGAAGACCCAACACAACCATAAATAAATAAATAAATAAAATTGATTCTAAAAAAAGAGATAGTGCAGGGATTTGAAAACCCAATATTGAAAAAATGTCAATTCTCCCCAATTTTATCACTGCAATAGCAATGAAGATCCAGCAGGCTTTTTTTGCAAAAATTGACAAAATTATTCTATAGTGCATATGAAATGGAAAAAAAAAAAGACTAGAATAGCCAAAACAACTTTGAAAAAGAACAAAATTGGAAAGCTAATGCTATCTGATTTCAAGACTTGTTATAAAGCTGTAGTAATCAAAACAATGTGGTATCACTATAAAAATAGCAAATAGAGCGATAAAGCAGAATAGAGAGATCCATACATATATAAACAATGGATTTTTAAATATAGACTTCATTATTAGAAGAAAAATTGAGATGTACATAGAGTTCTCATATGCCCCTCATCAAGTTTCCCCTACTATTAACATCGTACATTAGTATATTTGTTATAATCAATGAACCAATACTGATACATTGTTATTAATTAAAGTCCATAGTTTATTCAGACTTTCTTAGTGTTAACCAACAACTTTTTGTGCTCCAGGATCCTATGTACATTACATTTAGTTGTTATGTCTCCATAGACTCCTCTTAGCTGTGACACTTTCTCAGACTTTCCTTGTTTTTGACGACCCTGACAATTTTGAGGAGTACTGGTTGAGTATTTTGTAGAATATCCCTCATTTGGGATTCATCTGACGTTTTTATAATTAGACTGGAGTATGTGTTTGGAGAAGGAAGATTTTAGAGATTCAGTGCCATTCTCATCATAGCCTAACAAAGGTATATACTATCAATATGATTTATCTGTTTAAGTTAACTTTGATCACCGGCTGAGATAGTGTCTGTCACTTTTTTCCACTGTAAAATTATTCTCCCCACCCCCACAACTTTCTATACTATACTCTTCAGAAAGATGTCACTCTACACAGCCCACACTTAATAAGTGGGAAGTTATGCTCCACTTCCTTACAGGTGGAATAGATACATAAATTATTTGAAATTCTTCTACAAGAGGGATTTTTCTCTTCTCCCCCATTTATTTATTCAGTTATTTATATCAGTATAGGCTCATGGATATTTATTTTATATTTTGGGTTATAATCCAATACTACTTTATTTATATACTGTTACTTAAATTTTTCAAGTTGGCCATTGGGAGCTCTGTCAGTTGGCTGTTATGTTCTTTGGACAAACCCCCATCAATATAGGATTGTCTCTTTTCAGTACTTCCTTACTTTCTGGTGCTACAAAATGCTCTAAGTTCATCTTGTATATTACCTGCCGCAGTCCTAAAACCAGCCCAGGAGCCCTAGGTCCTTTTATTGAAGAATGATATTAAAAACCAAGATCTGGGCACTAGGTGTGCTCACTGCTATAGGAATTAACAAGTAATTTTAACAAAGGTACAAAGGCAATTCAGTGGAGAAAGCAGTCTTCCAGCAAATGATGGTAAAACAACTGGATATTCATATGCAAAAAAACGATGTTGGATCCATGCCTTGTACCATATACAATAATTACCTTGGGGGTTTTCAAGATGGCAGAGGAGTAGGAGGACATGGAGTTCATCTCTCTCCACAAACGCATCAAGAGTACATCTACAGATGGAACAAATCTCACAGAGCACCGGCTGAACACTAGCAGAAGACCTTGGGCACTGGAAAGGACAATAAAGATCCCCACATAACCAGGTAGGATGAAAGAAAGAAGGAAGAAAGAAGAGGAGAGGAAGCGGGACAGGACCTGTGACCCTGGGGGGAGCTGAAGCAGAGGAGAGGGTCCCGCATCCGGGGAAACCCCCTCACCGATGGGGAAATTGGGTGGGACAGAAGGGAAGCATCTGAAGCTATTGGAAGAGGGTGAAATGGCCGGTCTGTGGCAGACAGGATAGAGTGAGAACTACACAGACAGTCTGTGCCACGGCCCTGCATGCCCTGGACTGGGATGTGTGTCTGCTGGTGTGCACAGGAGCTGGAGCATGGGGATTGGAGAGCAAACCTGGGAGGAGAACTGCTGTTGGGTGAGAAGAAGACAGCCTGAGGGGATGGGAGGGAGGAAATCTACAACCGGCATTCACCTGTGGAGGAAACCCGGACTGCCATGGAAGCAAGGCGCCACTGTTTTATGATGTGCAGAGGGTGGAGCCAACATCACAGCCTCTCTTCCCTCACACACCAGCCCCTGCCCCCTCCAGGTGCTAGGAAAGGGTCCCGCCAGGGTTGGCCCTCATGTGCCTGCTGCCAGGCACTAGAATAGGCTTGACTAGGGCTGGATCTCTCATGCCCACGGCCACCGGCTTCCCTGTGCACCTGTTGCTGCTGCGGCTCCTGTAACCCAGGCAGCTGTGCTGCCTCCGTGCCCTGTCTTCACCAGGGCAGACCTGAGTGCTCCAGGGCAGCCTCCAGAGCAGACTCCTGGGGGTGGCCCACACTCAGAGGTGAGGCTAAAACCACAGCTGAGTCCCAGGAGTGGGGCGACTAAGGAAGAGGAACAAAAATCTTTCCATCAGCTGCACAAACTGCAGATTAAATCCCCACGATCAGCTTGGTAGACCCTGCGTCTATGGAATATCTGAATGGACAATGTGTTCCCACAAATGAAATCAGTCTAGCTCTGGCAGCTGTGGACTTCGGGGGCAAGCACATGTGGGAGTTGGGCCAGATCAGAGTCTGAGCTGCCCCCACAGTACCCAAAGTGGGTCCAGAGGCCAACCTAGAGGCATTAGCAGGCCTCCTGGGGAGGTGGAGGTGGGCTGTGGCTCACAGTGGGGGCAAGAACACTGACACTTGAGACCCCAGGAAAATATTATTATTACTATTATTTTTATTATGTTTTGATTCATTCTGTTGTTGGGTTTGGTTTTTTTTAATTATTTTAAATTTTATTTAGTGTTTTGGGGTTTTTTGGTTTGTTTGGGTTTCTTCTTTTATTTTCTTTTTTTAATTTTTTCAATATTGTTTTTAATATTTCTATTTGTACTTTGCTTTTTCGTTGTTCTGTGTTTTTTCCTTTTTTTTAATCGTTTTTGTGTGTTTGTTTTGTTTGCTTTATTCTTTCGTTTGCATTTGCTTCTGTTTTGTATTTTTGTTAGTTTTGTCTTTAATCTTTTGATTTCATTTCTGGGTTCTTTTGTTTGTCTGGTTGTTCTCTTCTTTTTTGTTTTCTTTGGTTTTGTTTTTGTTTCTTTTGGGTCTGTGTGTGTGTTTCTTTGATTTCTTTTCTGTTTGGTTGGTTTTGCTTTTACCATTTGGGGTTTTGTTTGTCTGTTTTTTTGTTTTTTTTTTTTGCTGTTGTTGCTGTTTGTTTGTTTCTGTCTTTGCTATTTGTCTTGGGATTTGTTTCTCTGTTTGTTTTCATTTGTTTTCTTCCCTGCCCCTTTTTTATCCCTTTATTGCCATGACATGAGGTTTGTGGGGTCTTGGATCCCCAGCAAGGGGTTGGGCCTGAGCCTCTGGAGTGGGAGTGCTGAGTCCAGGATGCTGGATCGCCAGAGAATTCCCAGCCCCTGGGAATATTAATCAGTGATAGCTCTCCCGAAGGTCTCCATTTCAAATCCAAGACCCAGCTCCACCCACCTGCCACACCTCATGCCAAAAAACAAGCAGGACAGGAACACAAACCCACCCATCAGCAGACAGGCTGCCTAAAGCTCTACTAAGCTCACAGACACCTCAAAACACAACACCTGACATGGCCCTGCCCATCAGAGGGACACGTACCAGCTCCACCCACCAGAAGGCAGGCACCAGTCCCTCCCACCAGGAAGCCTACACAAGCCACTGGACCAACCTCACCCACTGGGAACAGACACCAGAAGCAAGAGGAGAAACGACTCTGAAGCCTGCAGAAAGGAGACCTCAAACACAGTAAATTAGACAAAAAGAGAAGACAGAGAAATATGTTGCAGATGAAGGAGCAAGGCAAAACCCCACAAAACCGAATAAATGAAGAGGAAATAGGCAGTATACCTGAAAAAGAATTCATAGTAATGATAGTAAAGTTGATCCAAAATTTTGGAAAGAGAATGGAGGCACAGATCGAGAAAATACAAGAAAGGTTTAATGAGGACCTAGAAGAACTACAGAACAAACAAACAGTGATGAACAACACAATAACTGAAATTAAAAATTGACTAGTAGAAATCAATAGCAGAATAACTGAGACAGAAGAATAGATAAGTGACCTGGAAGATAGAATGTTAGAAATAACTTCCACAGAGCAGAATAAAAAAAAAGAAAAAAAGAATGACAGGAAATGAGGACAATCTCAGAGACCTCTGGGTCCCAGAAGAAGAAGAGAAAGAGAAAGGGTCTGAGAAAATATTTGAAGAGATTATAGTCAAACACTTCCCTTACATGGGACAGGAAATAGTCAGTCAAGTCCAGGAAGTGCAGAGAGTCCCACACAGGATAAATCCAAGAAGAAACAGGCTGAGACACATATTAATCAAACTAATAAAAATTAAATACAAAGAAAAAATATTAAAAGCAGCAAGGCAAAAGCAACAAATAACATAAAGGGACTCCCCATAACGTTATCAGCTGATTTTTCAACAGAAACTCTACAAGCCAGAAGGGAGTGGCAGGATATATTTAAAGTGATGAAAGGGGAAAACCTACAACCAAGATTACACCAACTAGAAAGGATCTCATTCAGATTTGATGGAGAAATAAAAAGCTTTACAAACAAGCAAAAGCTAAGACAATTCAGCACCACCAGACCAGCTTTACAACAAATGCTAAAGGAACTTCTCTAGGCAGGAAACACAAGAGGAGAGAAAGATCGACAAAAACAAACCCAAAATAATTAAGAAAATGGTAATAGGAACATATATATCGATAAGTACTTTAAAGGTAAATGGATTAAATGCTCCAACCAAAAGACACAGACTGGCTTTACAAAAACAAGACTCATATATATGCTGTCTACAAGAGACCCACTTCAGATCTAGGGACACATACAGACTGAAAGTGAGGGGAAGGAAAAGGTATTCCATGCAAATGGAAATCAAAAGAAAGCTGGAGTAGCAACTTCATATCAGACAAAATAGACTTTAAAATAAAGACTATTACAAGAGAAAAAGAAGGACACTACATAATGATCAAGGGATCAATCCAAGAAGAAGATATAACAATTGTAAATGTTTATGCACCCAACATAGGAGCACCTCAATACATATGGGAAATGCTAACAGCCATAAAAGGGGAAATCTACAGTAACACAATAATAGTGGGGGACTTTAACATTCCACTTACACCAATGGATAGATCATCCAGACAGAAAATTAATAATGAAACATAAGCCTTAAATGACACATTAGACCAGATAGGCTTAGTTGATATTTATAGGACATTCCATCCAAAAACACCAGATTACACTTTCTTCTCAGGTGCACACGGAACATTCTCCAGAATAGATCACACCTTGGGTCATGAATCAAGCCTCAATAAATTTAAGAAAATTGAAATCATATCAAGCATCTTTCCCAACCACAATGCTATGAGATTAGAAATAAATTACAGGGAAAAAACTGTAAAAAACACAAACAAATGGAGTCTAAACAATATGCTACTAAATAACCAAGAGATCACTGAAGAAATCAAAGAAGACATCAAAAAACACCTAGAAACAAATGACAATGAAAACACGACAACCCAAAACCTATGGGATATAACAAAAGCAGTTCTAAGAGGGAAGTTTATAGCAATACAATCCGACCTCAAGAAATAAGAGAAATTGCAAATAAACAACCTAACCTTACACATAAAGCAACTAGAAAAAGAACAAAAAAAATAGTCGAAGGAAAGAAATCATAAAGATCAGAGCAGAAATAAATGAAATAGAAACGAAGAAAACAATAGCAAAGATCAATAAAACTAAAAGCTGGTTCTTCGAGAGGATAAGCAAAATTGATAAACCATTAGCCAGACTCATCAAGAAAAAAGGGAGAGGACTCAAATCAATAAAATTAGAAACGAAAAAGGAGAAGTTACAACTGACACCACAGAAATACAAAGGATCATAAGAGACTACTACAAGCAACTCTATGCCAATAAAAAGGATAACCTGGAAGAAACGGACAAATTCATAGAAAGGTACAACCTTCAAAGACTGAACCAGGAAGAAATAGAAAATATGAACAGACCAATCACAAGTAATAAAATTGAAACCATGATTAAAAATCTTCCAACAAACAAACGTCCAGGACCAGATGGCTTCACAGGTGAATTCTGTCAAACATTTAGAGAAGAGCTAACACCTATTCTTCTCAAACTCTTCCAAAAATTGCAGAGGACAGAACACTCCCAAACTCATTCTATGAAGCTACCATCACCCTGATACCAAAACCAGACAAAGATATCACAAAAAAGAAAAATACAGGCCAGTATTACTGATGAACATAGACACAAAAGTCCTCAACAAAATACTAGCAAACCTAATCCAACAGCACATTAAAAGGCTCATACAGCATGATCCAGTGGGATTTATCCCAGGGATGCAAGGATTCTTCAATATACGCAAATCAGTCAATGTGATACACCATATTAAAAAATTGAAGATAAAAACCATATGATAATCTCAATAAATGCAGAAAAAGCTTTCAGTAAAATTCAACACCCATTTATGATAAGAACTCTACAGCAAGTGGGTATAGAGGGAAGATACCTCAACATAATAAAGGCCATATATGACAAACCCACAGCCAACATCATTCACAATGGTGAAAAACTGAAACCATTTCCTCTAAGATCAGGAAAAAGACAAGGATGTCCACTCTGGCCACTATTATTCAACATAGTTTTGGAAGTCCTAGCCACAGCAATCAGAGAATAAAAAGGAAAAAAAAAATCCAAATTGGGAAGGAAGAAGTAAAACTGTCACTGTTCACAGATGACATGATACTATACATAGAAAATTCTAAAGATGCCACCAGAAAATTACTAGAGCTAATTAATGAATTTGGTAAAGTTGCAGGCTACAAAATTAATGCGCAGAAATCTCTTGCATTCCTATACACTAACAATGAAAAATCAGAAAGAGAAATTAAGGAAACAATCGCGTTTACCACTGCAACAAAAAGAATAAAATACCTAGGAATAAATCTCCCTAAGGAGGCAAAAGACCTGTATGTAGAAAACAATAAGGCACCGATGAAAGAAATCAATGATGACACAAACAGATGCAGATATATACCATGTTCTTGGATTGGAAGAACCAATATTGTGGAAATGACTCTACTACCCAAAGCAATCTACAGATTCAATGCAATCCCTAACAAATTACTAGTGGCATTTTTCACAGAACTAGAACAAAAAACTTTACAATTTGTATGGAATCACAAAAGACCACAAATAGCCAAAGCAATTTGGAAAAAGAAAAACGGGGGACTTCCCTGATGGCCCAGTGGGTAAGCCTCCATGCTCCCAATGCAGGGTGCCCAGGTTCGATCCCTGTTTGAGGAACTAGATCCAGCATGCCTGCCACAACTAAAAGTTTGCATGCCGCAACTAAGAGTCTGCATGCTGCAACTAAGAAGTCCGCATGCGTCAACTAAGAGTCCTCATGCCACAACAAAGAAATCCGCATGCCTCAACTAAGAGCCCACATGCTGCAACTAAAGATCCCACATGCTGCAACTAAAGATAGCACATGCCACAACTAAAGATCTCGCATGCTGCAACGAAGATCCCACATGCCACGACTAAGACCTGGCACAGCCAAAAATAAATAATAAGTAAATAAATAATTTTTTAAAAAAATAGAAAAACGGAGCTGGAGGAATCAGACTCCCTGACTTCAGACTATACTACAAAGCTACAGTAATCAAGACAATATGGTACTGGCACAAAAACAGAAATATAGATCAATGGTACAGGACAGAAAGCCCAGAGATAAACCCACACACCTATGGTCACCTAATCTATGACAAAGGAGGCAAGAATAAACAATGGAGAATAAACAATCTCTTCAATAAGTGCTGCTGGGAAAACTGGACAGCTACATGTAAAAGAATGAAATTAGAACACTCCCTACGCCATACACAAAAATAAACTCAAAATGGATTAAAAACCTAAATGTAAGGCCAGACATTATAAAACTCTTAGAGGAAAACACAGGCAGAACACTCTGACATAATATGCAGCAAGATCCTTTTTGACCCACCTCCTAGAGTAATGGAAATAAAAACAAAAATAAACAAATGGGACCTAATGAAACTTAAAAGCTTTTGCACAGCAAAGGAAACCATAAACAAGACGAAAAGACAACCCTCAGAATGGGAGAAAATATTTGCAAACGAATCAACGGACAAAGGATTAATCTCCAAAATATACAAACAACTCATGCAGCTCAATATCATAAAAACAAAAAACCCAATCAAAAAATGGGCGGAAGGCCTAAATAGACATTTTTCCAAAGAAGACATACAGATGGCCAAGAGGCATGTGAAAAGATGCTCATTATTGCTAATTGTTAGAGGAAGGCAAAGCTACAGTGAGGTACCACCTCACACTGGTCAAAATGGCCATCATCAAAAAGTCTACAAATAATAAATGCTGGAGAGGGTGTGGAGAAAAGGGAACCCTCTTGTGCTATTGGTGGGAATGTAAATTGATACAGCCACTATGGAGAACAGTATGGAGGTTCCTTAAAAAACTAAAAATAGAATTACCATATGACCCAGAAATCCCACTACTGGGCATGTAGCCAGAGAAAACCATAATTCAAAAAGACACATGCACCCCAATGTTCACTGCAGTGTTATTTACAATAGCCAGGACATGGAAGCAACCTAAATGTCCATCAACAGAGGAATGGATAAAGAAGATGTGGTGCATATATACAATGGAATATTACTCAGCCATTGAAAGGAACGAAATTGGATCATTTGTAGAGACGTGGATGGACCTAGAGACTGTCATACAGAGTGAAGTAGGTCAGAAAGAGAAAAACGAATATCATATACTAACGCATATATGTGGAATCTAAAAAAAAAATGGTATAGATTGCCTTCTTTGAAAAGCAGAAATAGAGACACAGACGTAGAGAACAAATGTATGGATACCAAGGGGGAAGGGAGGGCTGGGATGAATTGGGAGATGGGGATTGACATATATACACTATTGATTCTATGTACAAAATAGGTAAGTAATGAGAACGTATAGCACAGGGAACTCTACTCAATGCTCTGAGGTGACCTAAATGGGAAGGAAATCCAAAAAACAGGGGATGTATGTATATGTGTAGTTGATTCACTTTGCTGTACAGTAGTAGAAACTAACACAACATTGTAAAGCAACTATACTCCAATAAAAAAAGAAATTAAAAAAAATTACCTCAGAATCTATCATACACCTAGTAAAACCTGAAACAATAAGACATATAGAAAAAAATAATAGAAAATCTTTGTGACCTTATGCTAGGCAAAAATTTATTACATGACAC
Source organism: Neophocaena asiaeorientalis asiaeorientalis (assembly GCF_003031525.2). NCBI lineage: Eukaryota > Metazoa > Chordata > Mammalia > Artiodactyla > Phocoenidae > Neophocaena > Neophocaena asiaeorientalis. The sequence goes on along the minus strand of NW_020172985.1, from coordinate 759,516 downwards.
ATAAAGAAAGATCCATATGAGAATAAATGAATAAAATGGAGTTCACCCAAATTAATGTACTCTTAAAAATACTATTAGGAGAATGAAAAGACAAACCACAGCTGGAGAAAAAAAATATTTGCAAAGTTTATATCTGATAAAGGACTTCAATGCAGAATATATGTACATTTTTTAAAAATACCACTCAATAATAAGAAAACAAACAATTCAATTTTTTAAATGGGCAAAGTATTTGCACACACTTTGCCAAAATGATATGTGGGTAACTAATAAGCACATGAAAAGGAGCTCACCAGCATCTGTCATTAGGGGAATAACAAAATTAAAACCATACCTATTACAATGGATAAAATTTAATGTGTGACCATGCAAAAAGTTGGGAAGGGTGTGGAGGAACTGGTAGCAATGTAAAAGAGTAAAAACTAATTGAAAAACATTTTAGCAATTTCTTAAAAAGTTAAACCGATGTCTACCCTATGATCTAGCCATTCTACTCCTAGGTATTTAACCAAGAGACAAGAAGGTATATGTTCATACAAAGACTCGAATACAAATACTTCTTACTTATCTAAGTCCTGAGCACCAGCCAAAAACCTAGAGCCGTACAGACACAAGGAATTGTGAATGGATGAAGAGACCAATGTGTGGACCAAAAGAGAAACAGACTCATGGAAACAGGAACAGATGATGGATGGGTAGGGGATAAATGAATAGATGAAGAGATTAGCCAACAAATTGATAGTGAGATGAATGGCGAAATGAATGGACAGAAACAAATGTGCAAAAGGATGAAGATGAAGGGATGAATGAGAGATGGAGAGGAAAAAAGGGAGATGGATGGATGAACAAATAGACAGAAGCACTGGATGAATGGATGGATGGATGGATGGATGGATGGACGGATGGATGGACAAATACAGGAAGAGTTCATAAGCATAAGAGCAGATCATTTCTTATTTATCTCTGTTGTTCCAGTGCCCACAAAAGGACCAGTCATAAGATGTTAGCTGCTCAATACATATTTTTTGAAGGAATGAGTGAAAGATTGAGGTACGGTGTTATTGTGGAGTTTAGAACTGAGAGAAGACCTGATTTCCATCTCTATTCATATCCTCAAGTTATCTATGTGAACATGAGCAACTCAATATCTTCAATTTACTCTCCTGTAAAATGGGTAGACTGGATTAAATGATTTCTAAGGTCTTTTCCAAACACTCTTGTGTTCCCTGATTTGAAGCTTCACAATATAAGATAAGCCTATGGGATGGGAGGAGAGGCCACATTAGAGCAAATGTGTGTTTACTTACAACTTGTCCTAATGCAGAGCTGATCCCAGATCTCTGCCAGCAACGGGGGAGAAGAGTTAACACACTCCAGATGAGATTCTGTTCAAACTGTCTGGCTGAAAGCCTGTGGTGGAAATGAAAGACAGGCTGAGAGGACAGCCTGAGGGGTAATTAAGAGTGAAAGATGAACTTCCATAAGGCTGTACCCAGCCCAAGTTGAAAGGAAGGCAGGAAGGGCCAGGCTACACAAAGCCTCCTTGGCTGCTGGCCAAATGCACCCTTTATCCAGAAGGATGGTTGCTTGTTCACAGAGCACGTGTTCTGTCCTGCCAGAGTCTCTCCTGGACTCCTGGTGTGCTCTGGGGTAATAACTGTACAGAGAACGCATCTATCATTAGTTGTAGAACAATATGTGCCAGGCACGGTCTATATATCACCTCATCACTTCTCCCAATAACCCTGGGAGGCAGTAATGCTGATCTTCACTTCATGGAGGAGAATAACATAGTTAGTAAGTGGCAGATTGAGGACTTGAACCCAGGGCAGTTTGGCTGCTAGGAAGGCAGGAAGGGCCAGGCTACACAAAGCCTCCTTGGCTGCTGGCCAAATGCACCCTTTATCCAGAAGGATGGTTGCTTGTTCACAGAGCACGTGTTCTGTCCTGCCAGAGTCTCTCCTGGACTCCTGGTGTGCTCTGGGGTAATAACTGTACAGAGAACGCATCTATCATTAGTTGTAGAACAATATGTGCCAGGCACGGTCTATATATCACCTCATCACTTCTCCCAATAACCCTGGGAGGCAGTAATGCTGATCTTCACTTCATGGAGGAGAATAACATAGTTAGTAAGTGGCAGATTGAGGACTTGAACCCAGGGCAGTTTGGCTGCCTGTCTGTGGACAAGTGCCCTGGAACTGGTCAGGTAACAATTCAGAGACTTCAGATTTCATTTACTTTTTAAATTTAGGTATAATTTTATAATATATATGTTATTGTTATATTATAACATTATATTGATTTAAGGTATACAATGTAATGATTCAATATTTGTATACATTGCAAAATAATCTCCACAATAAGTCTAATTAACATCTGTCACCATACATAGTTACAATTTTTTTTCTTGTGATAAACTTTTAAGATCCACTCTCTTAGAAACATTCAAATATGCAATACACTGTTGCTAACTGTAGTCACCATGCTGTACATTACATGCCAGGACTCACTTATTTTATAACTGAAAGTTTGTACATTTTGACCTTCAGTCATCTCTCCCACTCCCCCACCCCCTACCTCTGGCAACCACCAATCTGTCCTCTGTATCTATAAGCTTGGTTTGGGGTTTATTTTTTAGATTCCTCATATAAGTGAGATCATATGGTATTTGCCTTCCTCTATCTGACTTATTTCATTTAGCATAATGCCCTCAAGGTCCATCCATGTTGTGGAAATGGCAATATTTCATTCTTTTCTATGGCTGAATTATATTGTATATATGGTGTATATATATATATATATATATATATATATATA
>NW_020172985.1:743759-753687 GCF_003031525.2 Neophocaena asiaeorientalis asiaeorientalis | reverse complement strand
TATATATATATATATATATATGACATTTCTTTATCTATTCATCCATCAATGAACACTTACGTTGTTTCCATATCCTGGCTATTGTAAATAATGCTGCAATGAACATGGGAGTACAGATGCCATTTTTGAGTTAGCCTTTTCATTTCCTTTGATTAAATACCCAGAAGTTGATTTGCTGCATCACAGACTTCTGACTTCATGCCACACCAACTTGTAGTAACACGTGCTGTGCCTGCTTGGTGCCTTTGCAGTGTGCTTTCACACTGGTTCAAGCCCACAATGCTGGACCATCACTCCCATTTTGTAGATAGGGACACTCAGACTCACTGACAAGTGAAGTGACCCAACCATGGTCACACAACTTGTTAACGGTAGAAACGGGATTCCATCCCTGGGAACTGGAATGCCAAGCCAGGACTGTTAACTGGTGGATTATTCTGTTCCCATGTGGTAGCTGTAGTGGACATCTGTGCATTTTGCATAAACATCAATTCTTCCTCCCTCTGGTGACCTCACTTGAATTTTCTTTAGGGAATCACACCCACCACAGCCCACCACCACCATCTCAGTCCGTGTGATTTGGGTGAAATTAATATGCCTTGGATTGCAGAGGACGAATGCAAGATGGAACAGGCCCCAAGTTTTGAACTGGCAGAAGAGCAACTGTTGTTCATCCTAGGATCTGCTGAGCTGCAGTGCACAGGCCCCCATGTCCTGCAGCCACTAGGGCCCTTGAGAAATAAACACAGCTGTCAGTAAGAGGCTTCAGCCATGACTAATCCCAGGCCACAGATGGTATAGGGACTCAGAGGTGCCCTGAGATGTGAAGTGTTTGGAAAAAAGAATGTCAGCAAGTACACAGAGCAAGGAGGGAGGGAGGGGACAGTCCAACGCAAATAACACAATTAGGCGTCAGAACAGGAATAAACGCACAGACCGGCACCAACGCCGCCTTCCTTATGTGTCCTTGGCTCTACTGCCCTCTAGTGGCCGGACAGGGACCAGCAGGACGGCTTTAATAGAATTCCAAGGGCTAAAAGAAGGTAAAACTGTTCTCCAATGAGGGAGGATCACAGAGCTTGGAGCATGTGAGAGAAACCAGATCCCCTCCTCTCCATCCCTCAGCCACTGGCCTGGTCCAGCCCCTCCTTCAGCTCTCCTCTGTGCTTCTGCAACAGCCTCCTCACTGGTACTTACAAGAATAATAACACAACCTACTGAACGCTGGCTGCAGGCACTGTGCTAAATGCTTACACACATGGTCTCACTGAATTCTTACAACATCCTTTGGAATTGGGTAGTATCCCATTTACAGATGAGAAAACTGAGGCTCATACAAGTAAGGAAACTTAACCAAAGCCACATGACCAACTATAAGCAGAAGAGAGGAGTGACCACTAATGGGGATAAGCTTTTTTGAGGGGGAGGGTGATAAAATGTCCTAAAATTGATTGTGGTAATGGTTGTACAAGTTCGTGAATATATGAAGATCCACTGAATTGTGTGGCATGCACGTTAGTTTCCTATTGCTATTTTGACAAATTGCCACAACCAGGTGGCTTTAAACAACACCAATTTATTATTTTACAGTCTGGAGGTCAAAAACTAAAATCAAGGCGTTGGCAGGGCTGTGTTCCTTCTGGAAGCCCAGGGAGGAATCCGTTTCCTTGCCTTTTCTAGCTTCTGGAGTCTGCCTGTATCCCCTGGCTCTTGACCCCTTACTGCATCTTCCAAGTGTGTCACTTAAACCTCTAGTCCTAACATCACATTTCCTTTTTCTCTCTCATCCTCCTGCCTCCCTCTTATGAGGACCCTTATTATTACACTGGACCCACCTGAATAATCCAGGATAATATCTCCATCTCCAGATCATTAATTTAATCACCACCCTAAGTCATATTTACCAGGCAGGGTAACATACTCACAAGTTCCAGGGATCAGGATGTAGACATCTTTGGGGGCCATCACTCAGCATCACACAGTATGTGGATAATAAAGCTGTTATTTTTTTAAGGGAAGGGGAGTGCCTTCTGAACTAGGACCTGAATGCTGAGAAGGACATGGTCTGGGAAGATCAGATCTGGGGAAAGTTCTTCTATGAAACCACTCACTGTATTGTCACCATCTCCATACCAGGCTGTGGGTTCCTGGGGCAGAGACTGGCTGCTCTTCACATCTGTACCCTCAGGACCAAGCCCAGGCCTGGCACTGGCTGGGTGATGAGTGACTCAGTGAATGGATCTTCTTGCCCTTTCGTGTGTTATTTCCCTTCAGTTCACTAAGCCAAAGCTTCTCTTCTCTGGTTTCTGCCCATCAGCATCATGACAACTTTGCCACGAAGCTCCAGACAGATCCCTGTGTTGATGGATAACAATCTTAAAAGACTCCCAAACCTTTACGTTTGTGTGGTTGTGAAGATACACCTAGACTGGGCTGAACCTAAACAGTTGGGATTGTGGACCCACATGCAGGGCATAACATGTGGAAGAACATAACCTTCAAACTAATATACTGACCGGGGGACCCTGGACAAGTTCCCTAACCTTCCTGAACCTCAGTTTTCATCTATAAAATGGATCCAAAGTACAGCCATCTGATTTTCCCCTCTCTCTTGTGCCAGGCCCAGCATTCAGAGGAATCTCAGACATTTGATCAAGGAACAAAGATTCCTTTCTACAAAGAGGGCAGAAGGGCCTCCCCTCTACTGTGTGTTGAACACAGCATCTCCACTGCCATTTTGGAGACACAGTCTATCATAAATGTCCAATAAATCATCATAGGCCTGGTCATCTTCAACCCGAACACCATGGTGATATCTCACTTCAGGAGAGAAATTTTTCTCCAAGTTGACTTTAATCCCCCCTCGGTACAGTTGATGACCAGGTACTAATTGGCCTTTGCCCTGCCCAGATCTCCTTTGGTCCTCAAGGACATCTTGAGATGTTTTGACAGATTCTGTGCTGTATCTGCACCATTGCCTGACCTGTATTCTAGTAACTTTACCAAGAAGGGAAAAGGTGAGTTTAGCAACTTGTTCTTAGCAAACTCAAGGTGGCTCCAATGACCACTGTTCCCTTTAGCTACAGCACCTTTCAAAAACAATTAATTACCAGAAGAGGAACCTGGTGATGTTTCAGCCAGGTAAATTCTACCCAGTGACTTTGTTGCTATGACACTGCTGGTCAGGTGGGCATATTTTCACACTCTGCCTTCTTCTCCCATGGGGTGAAAGACTGAGGTGATGGATGCTATGATGTTTAAGCATCATGGCTTATGGCTCCATGTGAGCAAAAATTCAAACATATGAACTGCTAGTAAATTTGTAATCATTGTCTGAATATTTTTCAAGTTAGTGTCCCTAAATGCTAACAATGGGTCTTAGTCCCATAAATGGGTACTAAAAAAAATAAGTTTTAAATATTCTTTTGTCCAATTACCACCTCCTTTTTTTGAAGGCTATACTATCTTACTGACAACTCTACAACTCTCCCTTTTGTACACAGTGTGATTAACCCCAAGGACAATGAAAACCTCATAAAGTAAGAAGGTTTATAAAGCACACAAATATAATACTAACACCTATATAACAATAAAGTTGCTATTATTGAACGTCCACAATGTGCCAGATCCCTTACATATGTCAACTTAGCCATCATAAGTTGCACTATTATTATGTACATTTTAAAGATAAGAAAAATAACGGTGGTGAAGTAATTTGGCCAAATTTTTCCAGAACCAGGATTTCAACCCAGGTCTATCAGACTCTGCCCTACTCATCCAGCCACACTACCAACCAGTCCAAACTGAAATTATCCAGACACCCTCCCTTCCTTTTCTCCCCAAGCCCATCTCACTTTCCGCCTGACCTTCTCCACATCCCAGGACCCTGCCGCCACCTTGGCTTTGCTCCAACCCCCAGCACGCCTTCTCCCACACCCTCTGCCCGATATTCACACCCTCCATATTCAAGACTTGCACTTCGTCCACCTCCTCTCCATCCAGTCCCTTCCCAGAACCCTCAGCTAACAAGAGCTTTACCCACCTCCTGCTCTTCCTTCCCCTGTTCGTACACACAGTCCTGGCTTCTGCTCCATTTGTTCACAGGCGCACATATCCATCATGGGCCCCAATAGATGCCACAGATAGCAGATCTAATATTTCTCCTCTGGACCTCCCACCACGCCCAGGGTATGTGATGGATAAGTCTCCTCCCTGCACAGCACCTACTCCTGGAATGATAAACTGGCTAGCTCAGCTGTGGCATTTAAAGCTGAGAAACCTGGTGGACTCCATGGCCTGTCTCTGCAGGCAGCCCATGTTTTCATTAAAAGCTGCTCCTGGGAATTCCCTGGCAGTCCAGTGGTTAGGACTTGGCGCTTTCACTGCCAAGGGCCCGGGTTCAATCCCTGGTCAGGGAACTAAGATCCCACAAGCCATGTGGCACGGCCAAAAAAAAGAGTCTTGGTTCCTCTCACAGGGCAGGGATGTGTGAAGCATCTCCATGTGCCAGGTCCTGTGCTGTATGCTTCACAAACCCTTTATCTCTTTTAATTCTCCTAAAGACCCAAGGAGAAGAGGATTAATCATCCCCACTTTATGGATGAGGAAAGTGAGCTCAGATAAATCACTGCTGGAGCCAGGATTCAAATCCCGTTCTGCTCAAGTGTGAAGCCGCCTTATTTCCAGTGCAGCACAGTGTCGGAGGGAGGAAAGAAGGTGCAACGATACCTACATATGGGATTCCTCAGGATGCACTGCACTTCCATGTGTACACCCTCTACTCCTTCTAAAGATAGGGCTTACCTCTTAATTCCATCTGTGGGCTTTTCTCCTTCCAATGAAGGTAGACATTTCATGGTCCCTTTTGTGACTAAAATCCTTAGAGAGTAGAAAACAAACATCTCTGAACAGAAAAGAGCTTAACGGCTACCCCATTTAGTCATTCTAAACGGAGGCCGCCCCAACCAGCTACACACACACACACACACACACACACACACACACACACACACTGCTCTGGGGACTCCCAGAATTGGCCAGTTCCTGATTCCTCTTCTGGTACTCCGTACTTCAGTCTCCTGCTGCAGAGAGTTCAGCCTGCTTTCGGTTGATCCTGCTCCTTGAAACTAACTGCTTCTGGCTCGTTGGATGTAACTGCCTCTGGCCAGGACTCTCTCCCGTAGCCTTCCATTTGCCCACACAGGGCCCTCAGCCAGGACCTCCACCACACAGCCTTACCCCCACACAGGTTAAGGTGAAGGGAGTTACCCACAAGGTACACACATATACCTCACAACTTAATATTTGGCGTGATAAACAAAAGTTCATCCTTCCCAGATCCAAAGCTACAAACATACTTTGGGAATCAGCAAAAAACTAGGAACAAAGACAACCAAAAAGGAACAGGTTGCATTAGACCCCTTCTGTTCTTTGGATGATACTATAATCGTAACTGTTTCTCAGCCCTGTGTTGCAATGCTTGTGTTGCAATGCCAGTCAACACAGCCATGCAGCATCAGCACAGCCTTTCTCAGCCTTTCCAGGCCAACTCCAGTCTATCCCCTTGCTGACCTCACCACCCCTCCTAATTTACTGGTATTTAGAGGCAAAACTGTAGGATATACCTGGACTGACCAATTAATAAATGGCCAGATGCGACCAGAAAAACTAGAGAACTAACCAAACCATAAAGTTTTGCTTCCGAGTCACTGGCAGAGCCCCAAGCTCTAAATAAACCCTCTTTCTTACCTGCTCTCTAGGGCTGGACAGCAAGCCATCTAGGACTGTGTAGCCAAGGAAAGATGGTGGTGGAGCATGATCTTGCCAATCAGCTAAGCTGCCACAAGCCGGGCCTTCTTCACTGACGTGCGTATTAATAATTTTCCTATTGCAACGGTTGTTCTTTTAGTTAAAAGTAGTGAACCTCTTCCTGTTTAAGTGATCAGTGGCAAAGTTTGCTACTTTTGTTTTTCACACATCTAGAGGAGAAAATAAAAGAACCCATATTGATGGGGAAGGGATGTTAATAGGTCAAATAATACCTGGACAAAACCCTTTGCGTTTGGTCACAATGCCAAGGGAATATTCACAGAAATGGAGCCACAAGCAAACATTAGAATGATGGATACTTGCAAATACTTCCAAGTTTATTCTCATTGACCTTTCTCAGAAACCTTGAGAATAAGTGCTCCCCAGGCATCTGAAGAGCAATATCCTGCCAACAAAAAGTGGTAGCAAGCTGGTTTGCAACATTCTTCAGGGAAGTTGGGAAGGGGCTGTTCCCCAGAAGGCACAAGTCAGGAATCTAACACTGAACACCTGAGTCCATCTCTCGCTAACCTAGGCCAATAGTCAACTTGTCAGAGCCATGTAAAATGTAAATCTGTAAAATGAGAATGGCAAGGCTTGCAGAGACAGAGTAGGTCGTTGCAACAGAAGGCATATAGGTTTTTAGATGAATCTGGATCTGAACACTGTCATTGAAAAACCTTGAGTTATTTAATTTCCTTGAAACCATAAAATGATGGTAATAACCCAGTTTGAGAGAAAGCTGCTGTGACAACTGGGTAGCAGCTTATATAAAGCACTTATTACACTACTTTACATAAAGTACCAGCCTAATAAATGAAAATGCTCTATTAACACTTACCGGCTTTTTGCTTACATTTTGCGTACAATATTGCTAACAACTGTATTGAGTACTTTGCATGATATCATGTCATACTTGCTTTGTCTATCCCTCAAAAGATTTTTATGAAGATAAAGCAAACTAATACATATTTTATATGCAAATATGAGTACAGAAAAAGTCCTGAAAAGATATACACCAAAATGTATTGATAGAGCTATGATTATGGATGATTTTTGTTTTATATTTGCTTACCTGCCTTTTCAAACTTTTCTACAAGTTTCTCGTATGAAATGTTTCAGTTTTGTCTTCTTTTTTATACCAAAATACTTTTTTTGGTTTTTTTGGCTGCATTGGGTCTTTGCTGCTGCATGAGGGTTTTCTTTAGTTGCACTGACCGGGGGCTACTCTTCGTTGCAGTGTGTGGTCTTCTCATTCTGGTGGCTACTCTTGTTGCAGAGCACAGGCTCTAGGCATGTGGGCTTCAGTAGTTGTGGCACATGGGCTCAGTAGCTGTGGCTTGTGGGCTCTAGAGTGCAGGCTCAGTAGTTGTGGCACATGGGCTTAGTTGCTCCATGGCATGTGGGATCTTCCCCGATCAGGGCTTAAACCCATGTCCCCAGCACTGGCAGGCGGATTCTTAACCACTGCACCACTAGGGAAGCCCCTACCAAAATACTTTTTAAAATGATGTTGTTCAACATTCTCAGAAAGATAGACAAGATGAAAAGGCAGAGGGCTATGTACCAGATGAAGGAACAAGAAAAAAACCCAGAAAAACAACTAAATGGAGTGGAGATAGGCAACCTTCCAGAAAAAGAATTCAGAATAATGATAGTGAAGATGATCCAGGACCTCAGAAAAAGAATAGAGGCAAAGATCGAGAACAGGAAAGAAATGTTTAACAAAGACCTAGAAGAACTAAAGAACAAACAGAGATGAACAATATAATAACTGAAATGAAAACTACACTAGAAGGAATCAAGACCAGAATAACTGAGGCAGAAGAACGGATAAGTGACCTGGAAGACAGAATGCTGGAATTCACTGCTGTGGAACAGAATAAAGAAAAAAGAATGAAAACAAATGAAGACAGCCTAAGAGACTTCTGGAACAACATTAAACGCAACAACATTCACATTATAGGGGTCCCAGAAGGAGAAAAGAGAGAGAAAGGACCAGAGAAAATATCTGAAGAGATTATAGTAGAAAACTTCCCTAACATGGGAAAGGAAATAGCCACCCAAGTCCAGGAAACGCAGAGAGTCCCATACAGGATAAACCCATGGAGAAACACACTGAGACACATAGTAATCAAATTGGCAAAAATCAAAGACACATTATTGAAAGCAGCAAGGGAAAAATGACAAATAACATACAAGGGAACCCCATAAGGTTAACAGCTGATTTCTCAGCAGAAACTCTACAAGCCAGAAGGGAGTGGCATTACAAAGCATCCTATGAGACCAGTACAAGCAACTCTATGCCAATAAAATGGACAACCTGGAAGAAATGGACAAATTCTTAGAAAAGTATAACCTTCCAAGACTGAACCAGGAAGAAATAGAAAATATGAACAGACCAATCACAAGTAATGAAATTGAAACTGTGATTAAAATTTTTCCAACAAACAAAAGTCCAGGACCAGATGGCTTCATAGGTGAATTCTATCAAACATTTAGCAAAGAGCTAAAATCCATCCTTCTCAAACTCTTCCAAAAAATTGCAGAGGAAGGAACACTCCCAAACTCATTCTATGAGGCCACCATCACCCTGATACCAAAACCAGACAAAGATACTACAAAAAAAGAAAATTACAGCCCAATATCCTGATGAATATACATGCAAAAAATCCTCAACAAAATACTAGCAAACAGAATCTAACAACACATTAAAAGGTTCATACACCATGATCAAGTGGGATTTATCCCAGGGATGCAAGGATTCTTCAATATACCCAAATCAATCAATGTGAGACACCACATTAACAAATTGAAGAAGAAAAACCATAAGATCGGGCTTCCCTGGTGGCGCAGTGGTTGAGAGTCTGCCTGCCGATGCAGGGGACGCGGGTTTGTTCCCCGGTCCGGGAAGATCCCACATGCCATGGAGCGGCTGGGCCCGTGAGCCATGGCCACTGGGCCTGTGTGTCCGGAACCTGTGCTCTGCAACGGGAGAGGCCACAACAGTGAGAGGCCTGAGTACTGCCAAACAAAACAAAACAAAAAACTAGAGAAAAAGAAATATCATATATTAACGCATATATGTGGAACCTAGAAAAATGGTACAGATGAACCGGTTTGCAGGCCAGAAATTGAGACACAGAAGTAGAGAACAAACGTATGGACACCAAGGGGGAAAAGCAGCAGCGGGGGGGAGGTGGTGTGATGAACTGGGCAATTGGGATTGACATGTATACACTGATGTGTATAAAATTGATGACTAATAAGAACCTGCTATATAAAAAAAATTAATTAAATTCAAAAAATTTTTTTAAATGATGTTGTTCATATGTAACAACCTCCTACATGAGACATTTTTTTGGATATAAGAGCTAACAAAAGCTTTGCTTTCTCTAAGGAGCTGGTATGTGCTTTTCTTTTTTTTTTTTTTGCTTTTCTTTTTAATAATAAGAGTTAGCTTATGCCGTTCCTCACTTTGCCAAGGAAGCTCAGAGCCAAATGTTTAGTTCAATCATTCAATTAAGAGCAAGCCCTTACTTTTTGCATATTTCTCTTCAATTTCTCTGCTTGCCCCAATCTTGAATTTCTATTCTAATTTATATTTATCTTATCTTGATTTTGTATTTCTTATTTATATCTTACTACTTTTCTCAATGTTTGTCATAAGTCACCACAAATCCTTTTTCTTTGTTGTTGCTGTTATTATTGTTTTTGGCCATGCCACATGCACAGCTTGCGGGATCTTTGTTCCCTGGCCAGGGATCAAACCCATACAGTGGAAGTGTGGAGTCCTAACCACTGGACCACCAGGGAATTCCCCACAAATCCTTTATAGAATGAGGCCAGGTATACATACACATACATGTAAATAACTAATGACTTTTAAGGCTTGCTGTATGTAGCTCATGCACTGCATTTCATATTTCATGTATTTCACAGAATTCTTGGTTACAACATGAATGACAGAATTATAGTAATATTTAAACTCTATTTCTGAGATTTAAAAAAAATGCAAAACCACAAAATCTCCCGGTAATAACATAATATTAGAACTTGGTCACTTTTATTAAATGCTCAATTCTCAAATTTTATATATATATATATATATATATATATA
>NW_020172985.1:730030-743696 GCF_003031525.2 Neophocaena asiaeorientalis asiaeorientalis | reverse complement strand
TATATATATACATATTATATATAAATTTAGATTTTTATATCTAAATCTTTGTTAATTTTAAAATTAAAATTAGATTTCAAAAACTCCACATTCATCCCTACCCTTCCCTACCCACATCACTGAATTTTGATATATCCAAGCAGTAGCAGCCCCAACAAAGTCACTCCTAAGGAAAGGTTAGAGGCACTAACAAGACCACTCTCTCAAAGCCCTGGGATAGAATTTCAAGAGGTCCTCAACCAGAGCCTAATATTGCAGCCAGCCAATCAGCCCACAGTAACTCTATACTACCAATCTCAAAAGAGGGGCCTCCCTCAGTCTGGGGAAAGAGGAAGTCCACAATTTCCTGCTGCTGGAAAACATGCTCAGGCAGTCCATTTACAAGCACCTAAGATGCCCACCAACTTCAAGAGAACAGACAAACTAATTATACAAAGGAAGGCCTCTCTCTGCCAGGGCCTTCTCCCTATGCCAGGTCGTCCTACCAGTAATCATTAGGACACCCAAACAGCTGCATAGTTCCTGCTTTCTGACTGCTGTCCTACTTGCCACCTTGATCAACAAAGACAAATGCCAGCAGAGGCCTTTGCGATGCCAACCCACAATAAGTTCAGGGAGTCTCTCTACAGTTCCCCAGGTTGTCTCCTACAGAAATCAATAGAGAAAAACCAATAAATGATGTTAATAATAAACGTGTAAATTCATTAAGTATTTGGCTATATTATCTTATTTTCTGCTTAATAACCCTTTAGGATAGGTACAATCACTACCCCATTTTAGAGGGAACACTGAGGCACAGAGAGGTCAAAAGCCAGTAGGTGACACAGCAGGATCTCAACATAGGCTGGTTAACTTAAGAGCCCATGCTAAACCCCTATTCTACACTCCCACTAGTAACAGCAGCTACTTGATGAGAATCCTTTAGGAATCAGATGGATTAGACTTTACTCAATGCCAGTGACAATCCAGCAAGGCAGAGGTTTTTTTGAATCACAAAAAGTAAAATTTTTTTTTCCATGTACTGCTCTATGGGATTTTAAACACACATGCATTATTGTAACCACCACCACATACAGAACATAGGATAATTCCAACTAGGGAAAGAATTCCCTTGACCCTTTGTATTCAAACACCCAACCCTAACTCCTGGCAAGCACTGATCTGGTCTCTGTTCTGGTATTTTTTCCTTTTCCAGTTTGTCATACAAATGGAATATTATGTAACCTTTTGAGAAAGGGTTCTTTCACTTAAAATAACATTATCGAAATGCATCCATGTTGTTGTGTGCATTAATAGTTCACTCCTCTTGCTGAGTAGTATGCCGCTGTGTGGATGTGCCAGTATCCATTCACCTACAGACAGACATTGGAGTGGTTTCCATTTTTTTATACTTATGAGTTATACCAAACACATACCCATATGTATACAAATATTTGTGTAAACATAAGTTTTCATTTCTCTGGGATAAATCCTTAGAAGTGAAATTGCTAAGCCATATGATAAATGTATGTTTACCTTGTTTAAGAAACGGCCAAGCTATTTTCTAAAGTGGCAGTATCATTTTCAGCCCTACCAGAAATGAATGAGAGTTCTAGTTATTCTGCATGCTCATCAGCACTTGGTGTTGTCAGTATTTTTTAATTTAGCCAGTCTAATGGGTATATAATAAAATTTCATTGTGGTTTTAATTATTACTAATGATGTTGAACATCTTTTCAGTTGCTTATTTGCCATCCTTATATCCTCTATGGTGAAAAATCTGTTCAAATCTTTTGCCCATTTTTAAAAACTCTTTGGTTAAATGCTGTTGAGTTTTGAGAGTTCTTTATATATTTTAGATACAAGTGCTTTTTTCTTACGTGTAATGTGCCCTAATATGGGGCTGGCTTTCTATTTTCTTAACGGGGTTCTTTGCAGAACAAAAGTTTTTACTTCTGACTAGGTTTACTATATCAACTTTTTTCTCTATGGACCATGCCAGTGGTGTCAGAGCTAAGAAGTATTTGTCTAAGCCAATAGGAAAAAATTTTCTCCTATGTTTTCTTCTAAGAGCTTTATGGTTTTATGCTTTACACTTAGGTCTATCATCCAATCGGAGTTTGTTTTTGTATGCAACATTAAGTGTAGGTAAATGTTCACCTTTTTGCATTTGGATTTTCCAGCACTATTTGTTAAAAATTTCCATTTCACTTTTGTCAAAAGTCAGTTGACCCCATTTATGAGGGAGTTGACCCCATTTATGAGGGTCTATTTTCTAGATTTTATATTGTGTATGTATTTGATTGGTCTATATGTCTATCCTTTCACCAATATCACACTATCTTAACAACTATAGCTTTACAGTATGTCTTAAAGTCAGGTAGTAAAAGTCCTCCAACTCTGTTCCTTCTCAAAATTGTTTTGGCTTTCTAGCTCCTTTCCATACAAATTTTAGAATAAGCTATATCTACAAAGAATCTGTTTTAGTCTGTTCAGGCTGCTGTAAAAGAGTACCACAGACTGGGTGTCTTATAAACAACAGAAGTTGATTTCTCACAGTTCTGGAGGCTGGGAAGTCCAAGATCAAGGTACCAGCAGATTTGGTGTCTGATGAGAATCTGCTTCCTTGTTCATAGACAATTGTCTCCTTGCTGTGTCTTCATACGGTAGATGGAGCAAGATTGCTCTCTGGAATCTGCTCCCTGGAGTCTCTTTTCTAAGAACACTAACCCCATTCATGACAGCTCTGCCTCATGACCTAATCACCTTCCAAAGGCCCCACCTCCAAATACCATGACTTTAGGGATTAGGTTTCAGTTTAGGAATTTCGGTGGGGAGGTGGGGAGGGTGGATATAAACGTTCAGTTTATCACAGAAGCCTTCTGGGATTTGGATTTGAGTTGCATTAAATCTCTAGTAAGTCACTTTAAGGAGAATTAACAATACTGAGTCTTCCAATCCATGAACACAATATGTCTCTGCATTTATTTAGGTCTTCTTTGATCTCTTCAATTAGTGTCTTGGTAAGGCATTAATTTTAACCTCACTACATAAATAAATAGGTGACCTAACTAAGGTCATACCTTGCAGTAGAGCCAGCATTCTGAACTAAGTTCTATCTGCCTCCAAAGCCATAATTCTTTCCACTAAACCATACTGCCTCACAAATAGACTTTTTTTTTAACCAAAATTTTACTTCTTTAGCTCATTGAAAAATATATAATTTTTCCCCAAGATATTACTATTTCTTTAGCTTTTGATTTTCAATATTAGGATTATGACTAAGATTAAAGTAGAAAAATACTCAGAGTATGCTGTTAAAAAAAAAAAAGCAGGATCCAAAATTGTACCTGCTATATGACAAAAATACATACATAGAAAAAATATATTAAAATATATTAGAATGTTTAATGATTCTGAGTTATGAACCTATAGGTTATTGTTAATTTCTTCTTTATATCTGTCAACATATATAAATATTCTACAATGAGCAAATACTGTTTCTGTTACCTAAAGTAATATTTGAAGACATACTTACTGCACAAAATTCACATAAGAGTAAGATATTATATTTACCTTTCATCCTCCATTCTACTCCATTCTCCTAATGTATTATGCTATTCAACAAGTATTCATGTATTTTACTTCTATGAGGATCTTCTTTTTTGACTCTTAACCTAGGTTATAGGGGAAAAAAATCATATATTAATGGTATTATGCTGAACTACTTAGAAAAAGTAATGCATCCATATTTGATATATTCCTAAAGGGTTGTATGTAAATTAAATCACATTTCACATGTATTAGGTGAAGTAGATAATTAAACTTGCACAAAGATGACACGAGAAAAACACATAACTCATGCCCCAGTGCTAAAAGCACACATTGAAATAAACTTCCTACGGTGTGGTTTGGTCCTCTACAACAGGGGTCCCCAACCCCCGGACCATGGACAGGTATGGGTCCGCGGCCTGTTTGGAACCGGGCCGCACAGCAGGAGGTGAGCGGCAGGCGAGCAAGCGAAATTTCATCTGCTGCTCCCCATCGCTCGCATTACTGCCTGAACCATCCCTTTCCCCCGCCCCCGCTACCCCTCCCCAACCCCGTCCATGGAAAAATCGTCTTCCATGAAACCGGTCCCTGGTGCCAAAAAGGTTGGGGACCACTGCTCTACAAAATGCAAATACCTCTCAATCTAGCAATACCACTTCAATGATTTACCCAAAAAGATGATAACGTAAGTGAAAAAGAAGTACTTATGGGATAATCATCACTGTATTCTTTACTATATGCAAAGATTAGAAATCATCTATTAGTTGAGAATAGTTAAATATACTCTAGTATGTTCAACAGAATTTTAAATGACCATTAAAATAGACAGTAGAGCTCAGTAGCCATTGCCATGAGAAGTTGAGACATACTGCGGGGGAGTTGAGCAGGTCACAGTGCAGCAGGAGAGCACCCTTGTGTCACATGAACACAGGGTTACATAAAGGATCTGGATGGCTGGACAATACTCACCACAATGGTATTCTTAACAGTAGTTAACATTTTCCTTTATATTTCTTATTGAGATAAAATTCACATACAATAAATTTCAAATATATTTTCTGTGCTCTTTTTTTTCAATATTGTTTTGACTATAATGGGTCCCTTGCATTTCCATATGGATTTTAGAATCCACTGTATATTTCTACAAAAAAAAAGGTAGCTAGGATTTTGATAGCGATTGCATTGAATCTATGGATCAATTTGAAGATCACTGCCATCTTAAAAATATTGCCTTACAAATCCATGAATACAAGATGTCTTTCCTTTTATTTAGTTCTTCAATTTCTTTAAAAAATGTTGTGCAGTTTTCAGTGTACAAGTCTTACACTTTTTTGTTTAATTTATTCCTAAGCATTTTATTATTTTTGATACTACTATAAATGGAACTGTTTTCATTTTTGGATTGTTCATTGCTAGTATATAGAAATAGAACTGATTTTGGTGTCTTGGTCTTATATCTTGCAACCTTGCTGAACTCCTTTATTAGCTTTCATATTTTTTTTGGTAGATGCCTTAGGATTTTCTGTATAAAAGATCGTATCATCTGCAAATAGTTTTACTTCTTCCTTTCCAACCTGGATACTTTTTATTACTTTCTTGCCTTATTGCTCTGGCTAAAATTTCCAGTAAAATGTTGAATAGAGCAAACATTCTTGTCTTGTTCCTGATCTTAGGGGAAAAGCTATCCATCTTTCACCATAAAGTATGATGTTATTTGTAGGCTGGGGAAATTGCTTTCTATTCCTAGTTTATTGTCTTTATCTTAAAAGGGTATTGAATTTTATCAAATGCTTTAACTGAAGTTATTGAGATGATCATGTGGATTTTTTTTATTCTATTAACATGTGTATTACATTCATTTCCATATGTTGAATAAACCTTGCATTCCTGAGGTAAATCCTATTTGGTCATGGCATACAATCTTTTTATATGTTGCTGTATTCAGTTTGCTAGTGTTTTGCTGAAGATTTTTACATCTAGATTCATAGGAGATATTGGTCTATAGTTTTCTCGTGGTTTGCATCTGGCTTTGGCAATAGGGTAATACTAACCTCATAGAAAGAGTTGGGATATAATCCCTCTCCTTCTATTTTTTTGGAAGAATTTATGAAGAATTGATGTTAACTCTTCTTCAAATGTTTGGTAGAAATCACCAGTGAAGCCATATGGTCTTGGGCTTCTCTTTGTGAAAAGGTTTTGATCACTAATTCAATACCGTTTGTTGTTACAGATCTATTCAGGTTCTTTATTTCTTCTTGAGACAATTTCAGTAGTTTGCATGTTTCTAGGAATTTGTCCATTTTATCTACATAATCTAATTTGTTGGCATATAGTTGTTCATAGAATTCCCTTATAATTCTTTTCATTTATAATGTCAATAGCAATGTCCCCACTTTTATTCCTGATTTTAGTAACTTGAGTCTTCTCTGTTTTACATTTGGTCAGTCTAGCTAAAAGTTTGCCAACTTTGTTGACAATTTCTTGTTTCCTTGATTTTCTCTATTGTCTTTCTATTTCATTTACTACTACTCTGCTCATTAATATTTCCTTCCTTCTGTTTGCTTTGGGGTTAAGTTTGCTCTTCTTCCAGTTCTTTAAAATAGAAGATTAAGTTATTGATTTACGTTCCTTCTTCTTTTCAACATAGACATTTACAGTCATGAATTCATCTCTAAACAATGGGCTAGTTGTATCCCAATAGTAGTTCATTTTAAATAGGGGAATGTCAAGTGTTTTACCTTCTCGTATTTTTCTGTATAATTTGAAATTTTTTAAGAGCATGACATTTCCAAAAACAATAGAACCACGTTGAAAAATAAGTTTGAGGGAATTCTTTTGTAAAATGAATACTCTTCTCCCATTTTTCCATTTTCAAGTTCTGCTTTGTTTTGGGCAGGGGTTATTAAAAGCAAAGCATATTTATTTTGGTAATTCCCTAAATTACATGAGAAATGTATTTGTTTAGGTTTATACATAGGAAAAAGAACAAGAAATGCACATTACTACACTTGGTCTCTAGATGATGACACCACAGGTGACTCTTTTTTCTTCTACTTTCTGTATTTAAATTTTTTCTTTATAATGAAAAAATTTTTACTTATTAAAATGTAAAATATTTTTATAATTTTCCTTGAGACCTGCCACCTTCTTTTCAAACCCTTTGCTCCCTCATTACCTGGCAGTGATTGTCATAACATAAACAAACTTGTGTTAAGGAGACAAATTCATTTATGCTAATGCTGGTGAAGTAACATATACATACATATATTCTACCGAATCACTTTGCTGTATACCTGAAACTAACACAACATTGTATAGCAACTATATTTCAATCAAAATTTTTTTAAAAAGTAAAAAATAAATAAATGTCTTCCGTTTTATCTCACACACACAAAAGAGGTATTAAAAATAAAGAAAATTATGCATACCTGGTATTGTCACTGAAATTTAAATTCACATTATGATTATAATAATTATGATGATGGTTAGACAGTACAGAGCCTTCTAAGACAGATGTTATATTTTGAAAACCTCCTGCTGGTGGGGAAAATTATAAATAAGAGAGAACCTTCTTTTAGTTGGCACAATTCCTTCTCTCCCTGGGTGTCACCTTACTAACTAGAACTGAAAAGTCATATTTGCAATGCTAATACCCAGCCCTGGGAGGGCCCACAGTTACCCATCTGGCCTACTTACCTCAGAGAGCACAATTTCTAAATTACCAAACAAAAAGCCGCCCAAGTGTCACAGCGGCTCCCAGTGACGAAAAAGCAAGGGCTCCCCAAAGAAAAGAAAAGCAACAACAACAGGCTGGCATCAACTTAGATAGGAGTCAAATTTGCCCACTAGTTGCAGAATAGAGCTCTAAAGGAAATCCATCTGAAATAGTCATAGACAAGGCAGGAAAAGTGTCCAGCCCTTACCTTCCCCCAGGAAAACATAACTTACCAAAAGAAATCACCTTCTGCAAACCTGGAGCACTAGGCAGAGCCCCCCATCCTCCAGGGATGGAGTAGGGATTTGGAATAAGATCCAGAAATCCACAGGTCCCCAGGGGATCCAGATCTTGGGACTTCTGAAATATGGAACAGGGCCAGAGGGGTTGCTGCTCAGTTATAACCACTGAATCTTTCAGTATCTTAGCCCTTCCGCTGGTAGGAGGTATCCCGGCTGTGTGTTTTCAACCCTGATGAAAAGCAGGATAAATGAAAAAACTGTACCTCCTAACTGACCCTGAATTGGCTCCAGGCCAGGCTGAGTGGTCTGCAGACAACTGGGGGTTCATCACTGATAACAGAAATGGCACTGAAATTTGTCAGGACCAGAGCAGATGGGCTTCCAAGTGAACTAGTAACACCAGCACTAAACAACAAAACAGCTCAGTTAAACAAACAAATAGTAGAATATAAATAATTTTAGCAAAGTCACAGGATATAAGATCAATATACAAAAATCAATGGCTCTTCCATTGACTAACAATGAGCAATCCAAAAATGAAATTAAGAAAACAACTCCATTCACAACAATATCAAGAAGATAAAATGCTTAGGAATAAAGCATAAGACCCATATAATGTATTTAAGTCAAATCATTATGTTGTACACCTTAAACTTATACAGTGCTGTATGTCACTTATATCTCTGAATGAAACTGGAAGAAAAAAACTACAAAATATTGCTAAGAGAAATTAAAGAAGATTTTAATAAATGGGCAGACATTTCATGTTCATGCATTAGAAGACTCACTCTTTTTGAAATGGCAATTCTCCCCTAAATTGATCTATAGATTAAATGCAATCCTACCAAAATCCAAGCTGCCTTTTTCGCAGAAATTGACAATCTGATCCTAAAATTCATGTAAAAATTCAAAGGACCTAGAATGGAATTGTTTCAAAATAATTTTGAAAAAGAACAAAGTTAAAGGACTTACAGCTACCAATTTCAAAATGAATTCTAAATCTACAGAAATCAGGACAGTGTACTGGCATAAATATAGATATATAAATCAATGGAACAGAATTGAGAGTCCAAAAATAAACTCTTACATTTACGGTCAGTTGATTTTCAACAAAGGTGCCAGAATAATTCAATGGGGAAAGAATATTTTCAACAAATGCTGTTGGAACAATTAGATATTCACATGCAAAAAGATGAATTTAGGTCCTTACTTACATCGTTCATAAAAAATAACTCAAAATGAATCAAAGATCTAAAAAAGAGCTAAAACTGTAAAATTCTTAGAACAGGAGAAAATCCTCATGACCTTGGGGTAGACAAAGAATCCTTAGATATCACACAAAAAGCACAATCCATAAAAGAAAAATCCGATAAACTGCATCAACATTAAAATTTTTGTGCTTAAGAGACACCATTTTAAACAGAAAATAACAAATGTTGGCAACAATGTGGAGAAACTGGAATCCTTGTGCACTGTTGGTGGGAATGTAAAATGGTATAGCCACTATGGAAAACACTATGGCAGTTCCTCAAAAAATTTAAAAAATAAGTATTACCATATGATATAGCAATTCCACTTCTGGGTATATACCCAGAAGAACTAAAAGCAGGGTCCCAAAAAGATATTTGTACACCCATGTTCATAGCAGTGTTATTTCACAATAGCTAAAACATGGACACAACTCAAGTGTCCATCAGCGAATGAATGGATAAGCAAAATTTAGTATATTATTCAGCCTTTAAAATAAAGGCTGAATAATGAGATATTATTCAGCCTTTAAAAGGAAGGAAATTCTGACACATGCTACAGAATGGATGAACTTGGAGGACATCAGGCTAAGCGAAATAAGCCAGTCCCAGAAAGAGTCATAAATATTGTATGATTCCACTTACATGAGATACTTAGTTAAAATCATAGAGACATTAAGTAGAATGGTGGGTGCCAGGGGCTGGGGGGAGGAGGCAATGGAGAGTTATGGTTTAATGGGTATAAAGATGCAGTTTTACACGATGAAAAGAGTTATGGAGGGAATTCCCTGGCTGTCCAGTGGTTAGGACTCTGCGTTTCCAGTGCAAGGGGGCCTGGGTCTGATCCCTGGCCAGGGTACTAAGATCCCGCAAGCCGCGTGGGCATGGCCAAAAAAAAAAAACGTTATGGAGATGAATGGTAATGATGGTTGCACAATATTATGAATGTATTTAATACCACTGAACTGTATACTTAAAAATGGTTAAGATGGCAAATTTTATGTTATGCATATTTTACCCAATTTTTTAAATTAAAAAAAAGGCACCAGACCAGAAAATTTTATGTGCAAGTCCTTCCAAAGGTTTAGGGAACAGTCCATGCTGTTCATTAAATGCCCACAAGGTGTTGGGCCCTGTGCCAGGCACTGAACCGTAACAGTGTACAAAGTTAGGCACTCTCAGTGCTCTCATAGCACTTATAATTTAAAGGGGGGGGGGCGAAGGAGTGGGGGCACATATTAATCAAAGGGTCTTACCTCTCAGCCCAATTATTAACTGAGGTAACGCTCTAGAGAAAAGGGCCCCAATTCTCTAGGAGGGTTAAAAAAGAATCTCACGTAGACTGAAAGTGTGGGGAGTCTCCCCGACCCAGGGATGGTAATGCTGACTTCTACCATCGATAATAACATTGCAGAGAGAGTCCTACAAAGGTCCTGGAGCAAGAGGGAACATGGCACATTAGAAGGGCTGAAAGATCAAAATGGCTGAATTTTAGCAAGTGGGGAGTAGGGCACAATGAGGCTAGAGACGTAAGCTATGATAAAAGGATGAAAGGACCAGCAGGTCATATTAAGAATTTGAGGGCTTCATCCAAACAGTGATAGGAAACCATTAAAGACTTTTAAGCAGAAAGGAAACATGACCAGATTTGTGTCGTGTTTTTTAAAATATTTGAAAATATCCCTTGGGCAATAGTGTAGAGAACAGACTGGCGACAAGCCTAGGGTAGACGTTAAGGAAATAGGTTTGGAGGCTCCTGCAATACTCCTGGTGAGAAAGAACGACAGCTTGGATGGTATAGATTTATTAGATATACAGGAGTTAAAATGAACAGGTTTGGTAAATGATTAGATAAGTGTAGTTAGGGAGAGGGAGGTACATGGATGGCCCAAAGCAACTGGATAGATGATTGCAGTGGTGATATTCTCTGAAATAGAATGCACAGAAAAGGAACCAAGTTTTTGTTTTTAGTTTTCAATTACTATTTTTTAATTTTTTTCTTCCAGTTTCATTGAGATATAATTGACATAACAGCACTGTATAAGTTTAAGGTATACAGCATAAAGATTTGACCTACATACATCATGAAATAACTACCACCTTTTCTTCCAGTTTCATTGAGATATAATTGACATAACAGCACTGTATAAGTTTAAGGTATACAGCATAATGATTTGACCTACATACATCATGAAATAACTACCACAATAAGTTTAATGAACATTCACTATCTCATATACATACAAAATTTTTATATATTTTTTTCTTTATGATGAGAACTCTTAGGATTTACTCTCTTAACAACTTTCATGTATAACATATATCAGTGTTAATTATATTAATCATGTTGTACATTACATCCCTAGTACTTATTTATCTTATAACTGGAAGTTTGTATCTTTTGACCACCTTCATTCAATTCCCCTCCCCACACCCCTCACCTTTGGTAACCACAAATCTGGTCTCTTTTTCTATGGGTTTGTTTGAAGTATAATTGACCTACAACACTAAGTTAGTCCCTGGTTCACAACATAGTGAGTCAGTATTTATATACATTACAAAATAATCACCATGGTCAGTCTAGTCACCATCTGTCGCCATACAAAGATATCATATTATTGTTGACTCTATTCCCCATGCTATACATTTCATCCCTGTGACTCATTTATTCTGTAACTGGAAGTCTGTACCTCTTAATTTCCCTCACCTATTTCACTCATCTCCCCACCACCCAAGAGAACCAAGTTTTGAGAGGAAAGATAGTTTGTTCTTGGAGTACAGAGACTGAGGTGCTTTGGGGATAATCAAGGACAATGCTGAGCAAGCAGTTTGATATATAAGCGAATAGTTCTGGGAAGAGGTCTGCGCTAGATGAAGAAATTTGAATGTCAACTGCATATTTACTGAGATGCTGAGTGAAAACTCTCCAGGAGGAAGATTAGATTGGAAAAAGAAGTGAGCCTAGGACTGAACATTAAGGAGCCCAAGATTTAATTGCTTATAGAGGAGAAAGAGCCTGCAAAGGATTCTGGGAAGGAAGAGTCAGAGAGGTTGGAGACATCGGTGTCATGAGATCAAAGAGAAGAGTGTTTCAGAGAGGAGGAGGCCAACAATGCCAAATGCTGCTGACACTCACATTAAGCATTCTTTGTATGTAACAGCATGGAGGTTATATTAGTTATTTACTGCTGTGTAACAATACCCTAAACTTCAGCAGTTTACAATAACAAATGTTTGTTAACTCATGTAATTTCTGAAAATAAGGAATCCAGGAGCTGCTGAGCTGGGTGTTTCTGGCTCAGCCCCCCACGAGGCTATAACCAAGATGTCAGGCAGGCTGTGGTCATCTCAAGAGTTTACACGACTGGAAGATCCCCTTCCAAGATGACCCATTCACAGCTGGATTCCCCAGAGCAAACAACCCAAGAGAGACAGGTTGAAGCCGCACTGTGACCCAGCCTCAGAAGTCATATGCCATCACTTCTGGTGTATTCTGTTCATGAGCTGCAAGTCAGATAGTACAAACCACACTTAAGCGGAGGGGAATTAGACTCCACTTTTTGAAGGAAGAATATTAAAGAATTTGTGGCCATAGTTTAAAACCACCACAGAAGTCAGATGATCTGAGGGAGCACCATTTCTGTGGAGTACGGAGGGGTGGAAGCTAGACAGGAGTGGGTTGAGAAGTGAATGTGAGTCCAGGAAATGGAAGCTGCTAATGTAGATGACTCTCTCGGGAAGTTTGCAAAGGAAAGAAAAGAAATAGGATGGGAGCTAGAGGGTAAAGTGAGGTGAAAAGAAGGTTTGGGTTATGGTTGTTCTTAAGATGGGACAGACTTAGTAAGGTTTAAGTGCATGGGAAGGACCCAGTTGGGAAGGAGCAATTGGATATGTAGGTAAGGGAAAGAGCAGTTGAGAGCGTAGGGTTTGAGGACAATGGGAGGGAGTTGGACCCAGAACACAGTTATAGAAATTAACCTTAAATGTGATGAGAAAGAGCACTTCTAATGCAGCAGGAGGGCAGGAAGGATAGAGGCGGTTATGGGTGCATTTTAGTTTGGTTTGGGGAAGATGAGGGAGTTCTCATGTGATAGCTTCAATTTTCTTTCTGCAGTAAACGGTAAGGTCTTCTGACGATATGAAGGAAGGGGAATAGTCAGAGGTTTAAGGAGAATAGAAAAGGTATGAAATAAATAACTGTAGGGAGCAGGAAATCAAACTGAGAATTACCCAGAAATGTTGAGGGCTGATATGATGTTGATAATCACATTAATCTGCTGGAATTATAAGGAAATCTCTGGAAAATGGAAAGCAAATTGCATCAGATTGAAAGAGAATATCATAACCTAAAATGTCCAGTGGAGGAAACTGAAGCAAAGCTGGAGAGCAACTTGAAGGTTCTCCAACCTCAGAGGCAGTAGACACGGGGAAATAGGAATGAGACCTAACTGGGGCAACTAATAAAATAATCTTCCCCAGTTTTTGCAAAGCAACTGGCAGTAGAGACCTCTGCCTCCTGGTAAGAGCAGCGAGTGTGAGTGTAAGTAGCTGAGCCAGAGAGGCAGGGCATTGCAGTGCCCACGGTAATAATGTAGTTGTCCCTGGTCCCAGAAGACCGGACACTAATATAGACCATCCAGGCTGGTTTCCATGGTGTATATATAGACCATCCAGCAGCAAATTCAAACTCTCCTGAAATTCCTGGCAAGAAGATGAGATACACACATCTAGCATTCACATGTGGACTCATAGGGAACTTCAAAAATCAAGATGAACACCCAACCCAAGAATGACAAAACATTTGAGGGAAACTCTAACATCAAAACTAAGAAACAGGGACTTCCCTTGTGGCACAGTGGTTAAAAATTCGCCTGCCAGAGCTTCCCTGGTGGCACAGTGGTTGAGAGTCCGCCTGCCGATGCAGGGGACAC
>NW_020172985.1:714072-729908 GCF_003031525.2 Neophocaena asiaeorientalis asiaeorientalis | reverse complement strand
AAAAAAAAAAAAAAAAATCCACCTGCCAATGCAGGGGACACAGGTTCGAGCCCTGGTCCGGGAAGACCCCACATGCCGCAGAGCAACTAAGCCCGTGCGCCACAACTACTGAGCCTGTACTCTAGAGCCCACGAGCCACAACTACTGAGCCTGCGTGCCACAACTGCTGATGCCCACACACCTAGAGCCCGTGCTCCACAACAAGAGAAGCCATGGCAATAAGAAGCCCACGCACCACAACAAAGAGCAGCCCCAGCTCGCCGCAACTAGAAAAAAGCCCGTTCGCAGCAATGAAGACCCAATGCAACCAAATAAATAAATAAGTAAATAAATAAAAATTAAAGAAAAAACAAAACTAAGAAACACTACACTTCACAAAAGACAGAAGTAACACTTAAGGAAACAGAACTGATAGAGCAAACAGAACAGGACTTGGCTCTTCTCTCCTCTGAATCCGGGTGAAGAAACTTGCTCAGAATATCTTATACCTGAGCCTCAGCTGGGAACTTCACAAGCCAAGAATTGCGTCTTTGTACTCTGGTTCTATTGTGACAATCTCCCTTATGCCAAAGGATGACTAAGAGTCTAGTCATTTGAATGGAAAAAGAGTTACATATTGGATGAAGACACATGGCTTTAAATATCAAAATATTTTCCCAGCATACCAAACAAAAGATTGTGTTATGTATGTTACAATGTTAATGTAACAAATGGTAGAATTCAAGATAAAAACCACTAAAAGGGACAAATAGTGATATTTCATATCAATAAAAGAACAATTAACAAAGAAGTATTAAATGTTTATCTCACATTAGAGCTTGTAAAAATATGAAGCAAAATCTAATATAAATATCAGACTTCTCATTTAAGGTGATGAATTTTCTCTTTCAATACCTAATGATACAAGCAATAAATGGTACACACACACACACATGCCATCAACATTGGCCAAACAAGATTGGTGGCCAAGAAAACAACCAGAATTGTCTGGAGCAAATAGAGAAGTCCAGCTTAGCTCCTACCTTCAACCTCACCTCCCAGCAGCCTTCCTGGTGAATCAATAAGATCCTGAAAATTCTTGCTAATGCCATCAAACCTAGAATGATGCAATCTGAATGAGAATCCTTATTTTTCACCCCTTCTGACTAAGAAGTAGTACATATGGGTCCTAGAGTAATCAATGGGACTGACTCAAACAAAAGGGAAAATTTCAGAACTACCCACTGAACCAGGAAAATGTCCCAAAGAAGAGGAAATTCAAATGGACAATAAACTTTGAAAAGATTGTTTTAAAGCCCACTGACCAAAGGCCTCCAGTAACAAATCCATAGTGAAAAAAGTAGGCTCATTTACCTTGCTGACACAAGGGAGAAAGTTCTCCAGAGAAATTACAGGCCTCAGCAAGAGGATTGGAAGGGACTTCTCACAGGACTTGGACTTGTGCTGGATTATTCCAGAAAAGTTTAAGAAGTAGAGACCAGTTATGGATTGAAGGCTGTCAAGAAATTGGGGCAATTTAGCGGCTTGATACCTTCATAATTTTTATCTAGTAAGCAGAATTAAAGCAAGGCTAAAGTTTTCATTGGTAAAAGAGCAGCTGTCACTCCAGCTGTTTTATTGTTTCTATGGCTGCAAAGTGGTCTTGTCTCTGTCTTGTTCCAGAGTGGCCTTGTGTACATCTTACTTATATTCTAGAAAGTATTGTGTAAGTTCATTTGGGAATACCATGGCACGGATGCTAGCTGCCAGTGAGGAAGCTTTACACTTTCTTAAGATAATCAACCTCACTAATAGTAAAGTAAATGCAAATTACAACAACAAATACCTTTATTCACACATGAGATTTTAAAAAACAAAAAGTGGTAACACCCAGTGCTAAGGGAAATGTATGGAAATAGGTTTTCTCATTCACACTACAGTGTGAATTGTTAAAATGTTTAAAAATTATTATTATGGAAAATTTCAAACATATATAAAAGAAGACCATTGTATAATAGGCTCCCATTATACCAGCTTCAACAACTGTCAACTCATGGCCACTCTTTTTTTTTGTGTGTGTGGTACGCGGGCCCCTCACTGTTGTGGCCTCTCCCATTGCGGAGCACAGGCTCCGGACGCGCAGGCTCAGCGGCCATGGCTCACGGGCCCAGCCGGTCCGCGGCATGTGGGATCTTCCCGGACTGAGGCACAAACCCGTGTTCCCTGCATCAGCAGGCGGACTCTCAACCACTGCGCCGCCACGAGGGAAGCCCTCATGACCACTCTTATTTCATCCATCCTTTCATCCACTTCTTTCCCTCCAGTACTTTTCTGAAGGAAAGTATTTCATCCATAAATATTTCAGTTTGTATCTCTACCATTATCACATCTTAAAAAATAACAAAAATTCCTTAATTTAATGAAATATCTAGTCAGTGTTGCAATTTCCAACTGTTTTACAAATGTCAAATTTATTTTCATAGTTTGTGTGAATCGAAATCCAAATAAGGTCCACACACAGCTTTCTAAAGTAAGTAATATGGCCTTACATATTAAAAACAAAATATGTACATATCCTTTGATCTAATAATCCTAGTCCTAACAATCTAAGGATGAATCTATGAGAATATTTACTGTGGCATTGTTTGTAGTGACAAAAACTTGAAAACAACTTGAATTTCCACTAATAAAGGAAGACTAAATTAATGTATACATGTGTAGTATGGATAACTATGTGGTTATTAAAAACTCAAGTTGGATCTATAGCTCCTGCTCTGGTGGGCTGCCCTGATGAATTAAGCAACAAAGGATATAACTTAGGAATATATATGGTTTATGATCTGACTTTTGTAAAAACAAATGACAAATTCACAATCTTCTATATATTTTTATGTATTTATTTACATGTGTGTGTATGTGTCTATATATATTTGTAGATGTTTACTTGGTTATGGAGAAAAATGTGTGGGCTCATGTACCTGAGCAAATGACATTGGTTATATGATAGTTGTCAAGAAAGAGTGTATAAGGCAAAGGGAAATAAGAATAAAATCAGATTAAAACATGGAAAAATAGTTATGGTATATGTTAAATGAAATGTAGAAATCAAAACTCTAGTCATAATATCATTGCAAATGGGTATGTAAAACTGAATGTAGTGGTAACAAAGGACAAAGGAAAATTTAATTTAAGTGTTAGTTTTATCTTGGATTTTTCTTTCCTCAAGAAAGTAACATTGGAAAAAAGAAAAATAGATTAATGTTTTATATATGTCTATCTGTATATATATCTATATATATATAGAGAGAGATCCTCATAACAATCAAATAAATCCATATTTGGTCAATAAATGAGAACAAACCAATTTTTGTCTATTTGATTTTGTCTGTCAAGAATACAAATACAGAAAACATCTGTTCAGATAATTATGTTGTACAAAATTGTGTTAATAACTTCATTTCTTTACTAACTCAAGGCAGCCCACCCAAGCAATCCTGGAATCCTTTAATGCAGTTAAAATTTTAAATCCTGATAATTCCTATAAAACTGAGGCTGGCACTGTGGTCATTAATACAATTTGGCCTAAATTGGTGACCTAATCCAATTATTACTCAAATCAGAAATGTAAAATTTCTTCACTCTATGTTTTCTACTACACTTACTGCTAATGAACAAATTGTTAGATACAAAGACAGGATTTAAGTAATTCATCCTCCCCCAAATAGTTTCCTATATTCTTCTAATTTAACGGATTGCTTGTGCACAGTTTCTTTTGAACTGTTTCCCCAGGAGTCCACCAGTGCCATAGGTAACTGACTCAATTCTCCCACTACTTTCCTCCATTCAACTTAAATTAATGAACTACCATGATGCCAAATGTTCCTTCAAATAGTATGTACCGACTCAGACAAACTGTAAACAGAAATGTAAAGCCAACGTTAAAAAGGCATGGCCATAAAATGATTCAGAATGTGCTTACAATTTTTAAATACTATTGTTCACTTGACAATTACAAAGTTAGTTTAATTTTTTTCTCCATAGAATTCACGGACTCCCAGGAGGTCTGGGCACACAAATAGAGAAGGAGATTTAGGATTTTTAAGAAGCTTACTGAGGAAAGCAACTAGGATGATAACATCATCAATCAGCCTAATAGTTCAACTCTAATTTACAGCTGATTACCCCTGCAATTAGGAGGAACTATTTAGTTCCTGTTTCTTTTTTTCCTTCCACATGGACCATCCCCCCATCAAACGACGAAAATTGTTTTGAAAAATTTGACAAAGAATTTGGCTTTAAATAAGGAATTCCATTTCTAGAAATCTAACTTAAAGAGATATTTGGTCCAGATAAGTATGTAAGTATAAGAATACTTGAAACTGCAGTATGATATTGTAAACATCCTAAGTGTTCATTATTAGGTAGTTGAATAAATTATAAAATAATGTAATACTTTGCTCATTAAACATTAGGTATTCATACAAATTCTACTGATAGCTATTGAAAAAGATGAACAGCCCAGGAGAAAAAAAATAGTGAATGTGTATAAACAATTTCAAGAAAAAAACTACAAATGGCCAATGAAATTTTTTTAAGTATCTCAACTTCATTCATAATAAACTAAATGCAAATCAGAACAAGACACCAATTTTAATGTATTTGATTGGCAACAACTAAAATTTTTGATAACCAATGCTTGTGGAAGTTTCAGAAACAAGCACTCAAACACTTTTGTTGGCAGGTTATTTGGTGCAACCTTTCTGGATAATAATTTGGTCAATTTCCATCAAAATGTAAAACACATATATCCTTTAACCCAGTCCTCAATGCTTAGGATTTTCTCTGTAGATATGCTGATAAGACTTAAGATAAGTACATAGATATTCTTGCAACACTGTTCTACCAGTAGGAGTAAAATCTAAACCACACAACAAACAAGCAAAACCCTAGGAACATCCAAAATTACCATGATAGGGAACTAATTAAATAAATTGTGGCATATTATAACAAATGACTTTTTATGCAGCTCAGAAATATATGCATTATGTTATATTATATTATATATTATAATATATATTTTTTATACCTTGCAGTTAGGGAACTATCCCCATAACATATTAAATGAAAAAGCAAAGTAAATAACTGTGTATACTATGATCTTTTGTGTTAAAAACAGACAAAAAGGAGATAGAAAGATAGAAATCAGTATATATAAATAAGTTTGTATGTTTTGAAGGATTCACAAGAAACTAAGAAAGGCATTTTAGCCTTGGGAAGATGAACAAGGAAAGGGAGGGTGGCTCTCAACATTCACTTTTTATTTGGTAACTTTTCGTAGCATGAATTTTCTAATCTCATAGATTTGTTTCTTTTAATTTAACAAACTGTTTCCTACAGGCTATCAGGGATGGGAGAATGTTTGCTTCTTTGTGCTTTTCTATAAAATAAGAGCAAATCTCATACTATTTTAAAAATATTATCATGAGTCAAAAAATGGATATTGTAGATCTATATCCACTGACAGAGAAAACTGTAAGGACTTTTTTTTTTTAATTTAAGAAAGCCCAATTGCAGTACAATGTGCATACTATGATCCCATTTATATAAAATTGTGTGTTGGCACCTGTGGGTATTGACATTAAGAAATGTCTGGAAAGATGTTATCAAACTGCAATGTTATTACACATTCTGTTTTGTAACCATTCTAAATTGCCTTAATTTTCTCAAAATGAGGATGCATCATCTTTGAACATAGTAACACAAAATTTTAATATAAACTCTGACATCTATTTGATATCTCAGCAAACTAGAAGCTGGAATGGAAACAAGGAAAGGATAAGAAAATGATTTAAATAAACTTATGCACACTGAGAGGCTGCCTACTAAAGCAGTCCAGTGCAAAATCGAGGAGTGACCCAAAACTGGGAGTTTATACCTAGAATCCAGCAAGGGGAACAGAGCGTTCCCTAGGCAGGAGAGAAACCTGAGCTGGACAGCTTTAGCATAAACAAAAGTGGGTCTGCAGGCACTGACTTGCCACAATGAAAAAAATAAAAATAAAAAAAACCTTTAAAGATGTATATCCACTAAAAAAGTCCCCATTAATAAGTAAGGAAGCCCTGTTGCTTAGAACATTTTTACTGCAAATCATGGTTTCAAATCTCCATACTAAAGCAGACATGCTTTTTGGATAAAGCTGAAAATACGTGTCATTTTGAATAAGTACATATGAATATAGGTAAATGTTAAAAAAAAAAAAGCTCTAGAGGGGTAAACACAGCAGCACTGAAGAGGGGGAACCAGAATCAGGATGGAGGAGGTGGTCAAAGAGGCCACCTTGTCTATAACGTTTGAATTTTTTAATAAAAGGAAAGTATTCACATATTTTTATTGTGGTTAAAATATACATAAAATTTACATTACAGCCATTTTTAATGTTCAATTCAGTGGCACAGTATGGTCACAACATTATGCAACCATCAGCACTCTCAACTTCTAGAACTTTTTCATCATCCCAAATAGAAACTCTGTACCCATTAAATAACTCCCCATTTCCCTTCCCCCAACCCCTGATAACCTCTGTTTTTCTGTCTCTATGAATTTACCTATTCTAGGTAACTCACATAAGTAGAATCATAAAATATTTGTCTCTTTGTGACTGGCTTATTATATTTAGCATAGTTTCCTAAACTTTCATCCATGGTGTAGCATATGTCATAATTTCCATCCATTTTAAGGCTGAATAGAATTCCACTGTGTGGATATACCATTCATCTGCTGATGAATCGTTGGGTGATTTCTACCTTTGGCTATTATGAATAATGCTCTGTAGATTGGTGGATAAGTATCTGTTTGAGTCCCTGCTCTCAAGGCTTTTGGGAAAATACCTAGGAGTCAAATTGCTGGATCATATGGTAATTCTAACTTTTTGAGGAACTGCCAAACTGTTCTCCCCAGCAGCTGCACCGTTTTACATTCCCACCAGCAATGCATGAGGGTTCCAATTTCTCCACATCCTTGCCAAAACTTGTTTTTCCCTTTTTTTCTTCTAATAATAAGCCACCGTATGGGTGTGAAATGTTATCTCATTGTGGTTTTGATTTGTTCCCTTCCCCCAACCCCTGATAACCTCTGTTTTTCTGTCTCTATGAATTTACCTATTCTAGGTAACTCACATAAGTAGAATCATAAAATATTTGTCTCTTTGTGACTGGCTTATTATATTTAGCATAGTTTCCTAAACTTTCATCCATGGTGTAGCATATGTCATAATTTCCATCCATTTTAAGGCTGAATAGAATTCCACTGTGTGGATATACCATTCATCTGCTGATGAATCGTTGGGTGATTTCTACCTTTGGCTATTATGAATAATGCTCTGTAGATTGGTGGATAAGTATCTGTTTGAGTCCCTGCTCTCAAGGCTTTTGGGAAAATACCTAGGAGTCAAATTGCTGGATCATATGGTAATTCTAACTTTTTGAGGAACTGCCAAACTGTTCTCCCCAGCAGCTGCACCATTTTACATTCCCACCAGCAATGCATGAGGGTTCCAATTTCTCCACATCCTTGCCAAAACTTTTCCCTTTTTTTCTTCTAATAATAAGCCACCCTATGGGTGTGAAATGTTATCTCATTGTGGTTTTGATTTACATTTGCACATTTTTTTTCATGTACTATAAATGTTTAATTAAAAATTATTTTAGAAGAAGAAAGTAAGGGATCAAGATTTGTTTTCTTCATTCACAAGCAAGGGATACCTTCTTCACTGCTAAGCTCTGTGATAGAGGCCAGGGCTGTCCTGCTCACTGTTGCATCCCCAGCCCCTAACAAGTTGCCTGGCACCTAGTAGGCACTCATTAAATACAGTATCCATTTGAGCAATAAATGACTGCATTATCCTCCCAATTTATGTATGAGTTGAGGGGAATAAGTCTATGAAGAAGTGTCACCTTGAAAAATATACACGCAAGTATTATTCAGCCATAAAAAAAAGGAAATCCTACCATTTGCGGCCATATGGTTAGACCTTGAGGGCATTTTCCCAAGTGAAATAATTCAGACAGAGAAAGACAAATACTATATGATCTCACTCATACGTGGAATCTAGAAACACAAAACTCAGAGAAAACGAGAGTAGAATGGCGGTTACCAGGGTCTGGGGGTTGGTGGGGGGAATGGGGAGATGTTGGTCAAAGGGTACAAACTTTCAGTTATAAGATGAATAAGTTCCAGGGATCTAATGTACAGCATGATGACTATAGATAATAATACTGTATTATATACTTAAATGTTGCTTTACTGTTCTCACCATAACAACAACAACAAAATGGTAATTATGTGAGATAAAGGATGTATTAACTAACCTTATTGTGGTAAACATTTCCCCATATATACATATATAAAAACATCACACTGTACACCTAATACTTACACAATGTTATATGTCGATTATATTTCAATAAATCTGGAAAAAATAATATAAGTCACCCAGAGGAAAAAGAAAAATACACATACATACTAATTTCTGAAAAAAACATCATCATAAACTTGGGAAGTCTTGGGTAGCAGCCTGTTTCAAGACAGATGCAGGATGGCCAAGAAAACATAAGTGACACTACTTAACGGTTTTAAGAAAGGCAACTTCAGGGTGGTATTCATCCATCTGGGTTGCCAGATAAGGACAAGGAACTTTTCAAGTGTACTCATATTTTACAACCAGGGACCCTGTATTTCCTGAGTTTCAGGCAGGATGGCTGATGAGAAAGATATATACAATCGGAACACTGTTGTACCCCTGAAGTCTTATCACTATTTGTGTGTTTGAAAGTCAGTTACTAATATTAATCACTTTATCATAAATTCTGCAACAGAAGTAGATATTTGAATTTTTTTCCAATTTGTTCATATATCCATGAATGAACATTACTTATTGTAGATGGCAACAATCCATTGCTTTTCTCTAGCTAAAGAGGATGGAGGCCATTCATCTTGTTCTCCCATTCCCTTCCCACAAGTTTAAAGTGCAGTAAACTACTCCTCTCTCCTGAGAACTTGTCTGAAAGTCACGGAACCATTGCCCTGCATAAGCCCCTGATGCCCCTAGGGGTGAAGGAAAGGAGGAGAGAGCTAGTTGATGCTAAGAGAAGAGCACTAAGATGGGAGCTGCCTGCATTCCCTTCCTCCTTGAGTTATGCACGTAAATTCTCCATGGGTGAGTCAACTGGAGAGCACAGAAGGTGGCTGAGGCTTAAGGCCCTTGCTGGCACTCCCCAAGAAGCCCCTCCAGACAAAGATCCCCCAACAACAAAAGGCTATACGTTAGACTGCCCCTGGCAGGGACTGGTGGGGATGTCTGGGAGAAAGGGTTTAGATTGACCTCTCCTACATTAGAGAGTGCACAGGGGAGGCCCCAGAGAGCAACAATGTGCCCATTCCAAGTAAGAGAGCTGGCATCCGGACTCCTCACACATTGGGAGAACTGTTACTGAAGTAGCAACAACCAGAAGAAAAAGAACAGATAACTCTTCATGGACAGTCTTGCAGAGAACATTCTTTCTCCCTCCTCCTCATCCTTACTTAGGAGCAGAGCCAAGCAGAAAGAAAGGGAGTGACATTACCACTCCCTCCACTAAGAACTGTTGTAGCCACAAGTCCACCTGCACCAGGAGAACGGGAAGAGCTATGAATTAAATAAGAGATTAAAGATCTTAAACAGGCAGGCCTAAGTCATAATACTTGGAATGGGACTGTATTAGTTACTGAAAGTGACTGCAGTTATAGGACCAGAGTAGAATATTCTTAAGGGAATCCATTCAACAGAGTTAAGTGAATTTCTAAAGACAGTGGTAATGGTTATAGGGGAAACAAATTAAATCGTTTCATATTTATATCTCACAAGTGAAGACTTTACAAACTGGCTATATACTTATCATAATCTATAATTATTTACTAGTTTATTGTCTTCCCCATAAACTATAAGCACCATGGATCAGAGACCATGTCTATGTTGTTCACTATTGTATCCCTTGAATACAGCATATATGCTCAACAATAACTTGATGAATGTAGATTCCTTATCTTTTAAAGATACAAACTGAAATGTCTGCAGAATAAACAATGTGATGTCTGATATTTACCTTAAAATAATTCAGGAAGGTAGAGGTGAGACAGTGCGTGGGAATATAAACAGAACAAGATTGATAATTCTTGAAGCTGGAATGATGGGCACACAGGGTTCATTATAATCTCTTTTGTTTAAGTTTTTAAAATAGTGGTAGGGCTTCCCTGGTGGCGCAGTGGTTGAGAGTCCGCCTGCTGATGCGGGGAACACGGGTTCGTGCTCCGGTCCGGGAGGATCCCACATGCTGCGGTAAAAAAAAAAAAAAAAAAAAAAAAAAAATAGGGGTAAAATTATAATTGTTTCTTAATTTTTTCTCAATATAAAAACATCTAAATATACATAAAAGGTAAAAGTGAACACCCATATAACGACGATGTATTTGACAATGTTAATGTTTTATTATATTTATTTACCCACATCTATCTTTCTATACATTTATCCATCTTATTTTTGATGCATTTCAAAGGAATTTGCAGACTTCATTACACTTCACTCCTTAACACTATAGCATGCATATCATAAACCTCAAAATTTTTTACCATTTCTTTTTTTAAGGTAAAATTTACTTACAGTGAAATCATATATTTACTATATGTAAACATATCATATATTTACTATGTAAAATAACATTAATATAATCTACACAAAATACATATTATTTACATTTGGCCTTATATATTTTTTTTCACTTTTTTTAACCTAGTTTTATTAAATATTGCTTCTTTGGGGTGTGTTTATAACAACTCCCAGAACATTTTCATGTAAGGATTCAAAGCGGTCATATTAAAATACAGCTTCAATATAAAGTTTATCACAGTTTTACAGTATTCAAAAATGACAGACCTGCCTTAAAAAACAAAACCCCAAAAAGGACTATTACACCCAAAACATAAGAAAACAATTAAATAAACAAGTTTGGCATTTCCATGATTTTATAGTATAAAACAGAATATTAAATCTATTACTGGCAAACGGACACTGACGTATTACCTAGTTTGAAATGTGTCCCATTTAAACACACTATACAAGTTCACTATACAAAAGATTGATGGTCTTTTTGATGAAAGAAGTGCACCCTGAAAATTTTTCCCACTTTAGAATAGTCAGCTCTTAAAGTCAAAAAAGTCCTTTTGCTTTTTTAAACTGAAGGCTGAAATTCAGATTTTTTTGTTGTTGTTTTGTCTCTTTTGTCAGCCTTCCTGGTTTAAAAACAATAGTGTCTATGGACGCCCACCAGGGGGCAGTGTAAGATTAGCCATTAAATCACGAACAGCTGCAAATATTGTGCATTCACCTTGTCGTGGTGGGTTCATCTCTGCAAACCTCTTCAGAATGTTGCTGACCATCATGGGAGCAGCAACAGAAGAGTTCTGCTGTCTGGGAATGTCTGCCTGCTGGGTGGTACCTGAAGCCATGTCATAAATGATTGGAACTATAATACTAACAGGTTCTTGGGGAGGGACCGATGTTTTCTGAGTTAGCTGAAGAAAAATTAGCTCAGCTCCAACCGAAGTCCTACAAATGGCATATTTGTATCACACATAGCAACAAAGTGAGCTAGAACTTTATTGAAGGCACACATTTCTCCTGATCGTTTGGTTTTCTTGGGTTCTACTGGACACAGATCATCAGACAACTTGCGCTTGGTACTGCTTCTAGGCTGTTTCCCGTTTTTTGTACGATAAACTAATTCCTGGATGTTTTCCTTGAACTGCTGCAGCAGGAGGGCCATGACAGGGCTGTCTTCACGATCTGCAGCATTCACAGACATGAAGTAGTACTTGTATGACAGCTGTGTGGGTTTATCGGGAACTTCCAACATCTCCACAACAATGTAGTACTGTGGAAGACGGGTAAGCTTAATGAACAGCTTATTCTTAGAAAGGTTTCCAATAGGATGGGTTGAATAATTGGACAGCTGCAATGTTTCACTGCTTATTGTAGGCAAGTGTTTTATAGATTGTTTGCAACGCTGTTGTCCAAGCCAAAACTTAAGTTGCTGAATCCAAGGAATGATCCGTTTCATATCATCATTCACAGACTTCTCCATGTCATCTAGTGTGGCCTGGTCAAGTCCGTAAAGCATCAACTGGAACATTCCAGAATGCAAATCTACAAAAATGTGTAGACACTCCGAATTACCACAGGGCTCCAAGATGGGAACAACAAGAGCTGGAAGTGCAGTCTCTATGGAAGAATTTTCATTGGCATTGAAACCTCTAAGAATGGCCTTCAGTTCCTGGAGCTTCTGAAGAGCTCGTGCATGGACACTGTCAATCAGGAGTTTTTCTATTGATAAATGATCAATCTTCATGGCTCTTTCTACTAATTTGGAATCAGAAGCTGGCAAAGGAGGATCATGAAAAATCTGTAAAGGCTTGGAGACATCATTCTCATCAATTTTAATTGTAACTTTGTGAACAGATGCTGTTCCTGTTTTTCTCCCAAGAACCTGTTGATTCCAAACTGAGAGGGAGAGGCACTTTCCTGCATGATACCTTTCCACCTGTACGAGGTCTCCCCACCGCTCGCGGATTAACATTAGAGTTTGGGAATGTAGCACTTCTAACTGAAGTGATAAGCAGAAAGAATGCAGGCAGTTGTACATGTCCTGAAGAGGTTTCTCATCAGCAAGGAGCCTAGACTGTACCAGCTGATGGATAAAGTTGATCTGCATACTATGAACCAAGGCTCGCCCATCTCCTGTTTCCTTATCCTCAACTAGAATTTC
This sequence comes from Neophocaena asiaeorientalis asiaeorientalis, assembly GCF_003031525.2. Lineage (NCBI taxonomy): Eukaryota > Metazoa > Chordata > Mammalia > Artiodactyla > Phocoenidae > Neophocaena > Neophocaena asiaeorientalis. The sequence continues at coordinate 717,075 of NW_020172985.1, read as the reverse complement.
TAGCTTGAGAAGACGCCAGGGAACATCAGGTTCATCTCCCATCACAGTCAAGGTGGCTTCAAATTCTCCTTCCACTCGAAACTTCACTCGGCCATTTGCAACTGTAAGATTTGCTAACTGAGGAGGAAGATCTGTTGTTACAAGTCGATGTCTAAGAATCTGGTTCAGCTGGTGAAGTGTAGCTTGTTTCTCAATTTTGGTAATTGGGTCTGGAGGAATAATTTTATCCCTAATGCAGGTTGGCAGCTGTGGGTAAGACCCAGTAGTCAGTACATCAATAGCATATGGGATGGCGAAACTAGGCAGGCGTGCATGGACCAGAGCATCTCTAGCTAATGAGGCCAGGCGATCAGCAGTATCCACAAACAGGATGGCTTGCTGATCTAAGAAGCTCGAGATCATCGCACATTTTTCCACTTTGCCAGCATTATTAGCCCATTTTACTAAAGCTAATAATCGAACAAAGAGTTGGCGTGTCCGGCTAGCAAACTGCACTATTTCTATTTTCCTTTCCACATCAGATTTCCTTGGCAGTAGATCAGTCAGCACCATGAGCTCCGAGTAGGCCCGGTGCAGCAGAAATTCGATGAGGGTGCTTAGCCGGTAGCCAGGGCTAGCCGCCGCCGCAGCGGCCGCCGCCACGGCGGCTCCCGGAGGAGGAGGCGCCGGGGCTGACGCGGGGCCGCTGCTGCCCCCTCCGCCGCCTCCGGGCGGGACCAGCTGGTTCTCCAGCTGCACTGGGGCCATCGCGGCGCAGAGCCGGGCTTGGCGCAGCGGCACAAGATGCGGACCTCGAGTCTCCCTCCCGGGCGCTCGGTCACCGCGCCGATGTGGGCGTGGGCGGAGTCGTCGCCGTCGCCGCCGCCGCCGCCGCCGCCGCCGCCGCCGCCGCTTACTACCGCCAGGCCGCCTCTGAACAGGAAGCCGTTGGCCTTATATTTAGACGTTCATAGCATGTTATGTTTGTGTTCTTCCAAAATTCATATGGTGAAACTCTAACCCCACAATGTAATGGTATCTGGAGATGTGGTCTTTGGAAGGTAATTAAGGTTAGATTAGAGTAAGGCATGAGGGCATGAGGGTATCCTCATGATAGGATTAGTGCCCTTATAAGAAGGCCATTAATCCTCACCCTCACCCTCTCCCTGCATGCACCCACTGGGGAAAGGCCATTTAAAGTTATACTGAGAAATCTGCAACCCAAGGAAAGAGTCTTCACTGAGAACTGAATTGGTCAGCACCTTAATCTTGGAATTCCCAGCCTCCAGGACCGTGAGAAAATAAATTTCTGTTGTTTAAGCCACCAGTCTATGGTATTTTGTCATGGCAACCTGAGCACACGAAGACATAGTGTTATTAGGAAGCCACTGAAGGGGTTCATTACATACTTTCTTAAAGAGCACTCTGGCTGAGTGTGGAGGAAGGAATGAAATAGGACAAGAATAGATTCAGGAAGACTGGATAGGAGACTATGACTACTGACTAGACTAGAGGTGATCTTAGCTTGCCTAGAATCATAAGAGCAGAGACCAAAAGAAGCAAGTGAGTACAAGAAATATTTAGGGGGTAAAAGAGACAGGATTTGTTGAGAGCATAAAGCTGTGCCATTGTTGGCTGGTAGTACCACCAGTCACTAAAGTAGGGAACACAGAGAAGAAGCAGGCTTTATTTTTGGAGGGCCAGGTAGGGGGATGGAGGTTGAGTTCAGTTTTGGACATATTCAACTTGAGATGCCTATGAGGTTCAACAGACATTTGGATATATATATCCGGAGCTTTGAGGACAGGGCTGGGCTGGGGATAAACATATGGGGGTCACCAGCATCAAAATTATCATTAAAGCATGGAAACGACTGAGATTGTGTAGGGAGAAGTATGTGAAGGTCATGAGGAACACCATGATTTAAGAAGTGAGTTAGAGGAGCAGGAGTCAGCTAAGGAGAATGAAAAGAAGTGGTAACAGAGGCGCTGAGCCACAGAAGCCCAAAAAAGAAGTTAAATAAACTAAATGTTTAATGGCATTTGGTGAAGACAAACAACTTAATGAATCCCTTCACAACAAGGATGATTTCAAACATACCAGCAGAACATCTGAAATCTGTTGGCCATTGATCTGAGGTTTTCAATGCGTGGTCCCCACAAGCAGCATCAACATCACCTGGGAACCTGTTAGAAATGAAAACTGGGTGGCCCCACCTCATAAACCTACTAAGTCAGAAACCCTGGGGTGTGGCCCAGCAATCTGTTTTAACAAGCCTTCTGGGTGATTCTGATGATCACTAAAGTTTGAGAATCGCTGCTCTAAGCAGTGCTTAGATAGCATCTGACAACCATTCCTTTAAGAACCAATCCCCTTTCCGATAAACACATTTTCCTTTAGCTCTGTTAATACATTCTGCCAAATTGCTAGAGCCTGGGCAGCAAGATTTGGTCAATACCCCATTTATTGTAACACAGATTCTATCCTGATTTTAACGTTCCTGCTCAACAACCAACTACCTACCGCTTCTCCCTCCACTGGGTGTATCTTTTTTGCTTATTCATAACATCTAAATATTTATAATGTCTGCTCCTTCATCGCTTCTCTTTGTGCATTTTTTGCAGTCTCTGATCCTGCTACCAACTGAACAAATCTCTAAATCTCAGTTTAAATTCCTGAGTGACATATATTGTTGGTGAAACCGCAAATTGGTACAATTTAGTAATTTGGCATCATTTATCAGAACAGAAACAGCGCCTTCGACCTAGTAATTCCACTTCTAGGAAATGATCCTACAAAGGTACTTGCACGTGTGCAGAAAAGGGACGCTTTTCGGGTGAGTATGTCGAGGCTGTCTGGGTCAAAGAGGCCTGTTCACACCTCACCTCACACTTGAGTCAGAAGCAGCAGGGGAAGCCCTCACAGCCTCAGCGTCCCGCACGGCCGTCCCCAACACCGGCCCAAGCCGGCTGCGACTTGATTTTCTCTCGCTTTCCGGGAAGGGAGAACGAGTGCCACCGCCAA
>NW_020172985.1:666622-714040 GCF_003031525.2 Neophocaena asiaeorientalis asiaeorientalis | reverse complement strand
CGGCCGGGGGGCCCGGGGGCACGCAGGGTCCTGGGGGTAGTCCCGGACCTCTAGGCGGGGACGCGGGAGCGTGTAATTGTTTGGCTTGTGGTGGGTACAGATGTATGCAGGGAGGTAACAGGAGCCCGGGCGGGGAGGGAGGGAAGCTGGGGCCTGGGCCAGATGGTGGCCGCGCTCCAGGGCCTGGCAGCCGAGCGAGGGGCCCGATTTTGGAGTTGTGCAGGAGGGCCGTTTATTTCTCTTAGGAAACATTTACCAGGCTCTAAAGGAATAAGGAGGGAAACATCTTGCACGATTTCTTTTTCCCTCAGTCTCTTTGTCCTTCTTCCTAAGGTAGTGAATAAAACATCTATGGTCCCTGCCTTTCTAGAATCCTCCACAGATATGTATTGAACCCCTACTATGGGCCTGATGTTCTAAGAGCTGGGGATGCGATGGAGAACACAACGTTCGCGGCTTCTGTCATAGAAGGTGATATAATCAACAAGTGGCTATTGAGTACTCAAGGGATGGGAGGTGGGCGAGGCTTTCTATCAGGAGACACCCAGCATCAGACTTCCAACAGTCTTCCCAGCCTCCCAAAGCCACACCCCAGAAATAACAGAATTGTCACACTGATGTTATTTGTAAACCCCTTTCTTCCTTTGCAAATACTTCATCAAGACAAATCTAGCTTCTGCTTCTCCAATCCGCTTCCCATTGTTTGTAGTCCCTAAGCCTCCACTGTGAGCCACTTCAGGTATAGTGCTAAATCTAGGAGGTCACTGTAGAATAAATGGCATGCAAAACCAATTAACTTATAGTGCTATGTTGCCATGATTCAAGCAAGAGGGATCCTCAATAAATTTCAGTAAAGAATTTAGATGAGATGGACAGACAAAAGATTTTCAAGGTAAAAGTGACCCAACTTGGGAAGTGAATGGATGTCCCTAGTGCTGTGACAGTGTGGGGGACATACTAGATCCACAATAAATATTTGTTGGATGAAAGAATGGTTGACGGAATGGGAGAGCGAGCAGTTCAGATGGATGTTTGACGATGAGAGCAAATACAGTAGGAGCAGGCTTGGGGTGGAGGGAATGCTGCATTCAGTTTGAACCGCAGAGGACTTGAACTCTGGAGAAAAGTCAGGACTGGAAAGATTTGGTAACCATCTAAACAGAAAGGAGCATCGAAGGTGTAATTGTGATCGAGATAATCAAGGGAAAGAATACAGAAAGAAAAGAGGTGGAAGAAAAAAATACTGCAGAATAACTCCCAACTGCATCTCCTCCCAGTTCCTCCTCTTTCCTATTCCTCCTTCTCTCAATCCCCCTTTAATTTGTCCTTCCTACTAACTTTGTCCTTTGCTCCCAAGTGGTATCCATCTTCCCTCATCCTGGGTCAGCTTCCTTCTTCAGGTGCCCAGATGTCATCCTTATCCCAGTCTGTCGCGTGTGTTGTGACCCTTCACACACATACATAGGGGCACTCTCAAACTGCCCCCCTCCCCTCCCTTGTGACCACCCAACCAAGCATTTTGATTTGGAGCTTTTCGAGTTGAAGAGAAATGAAGGGCAAGTTCCAGAGTAGTACCCAGTGTAAATCTTGCTTCTCCAGAGACTTACTCCACCTTTCTAAAAACTCTGGGCTGGTTCTCCTTTTATCTTTCTTGCAAGTTAGATAAGGGTGGTATGATAACCACACAAAAGATCAGAGGCATTGAGAGAGCAAGGTTATAAAGCCTCAAGCGCCTTTGTCCAGCTTTTCCTCATATCGAGCCCCAGCCCTGTCACTTCCAGCTGTGTGAGCTTTGGCAAGTTCTGTCATCTCTCTCAGCTTTTGCATTTGAGAACATTAATACCTACCTGGCAGGACCATTAAAAGGTTTTTAATGAAGCAATGCAAGGAAAATGCCAGCATAAATGATAGCTTTTGCTACACTTTGTGCTGTTTCTCAAGCTTGGGAAGCAATGAAATGAAAGAAACAAGTTTTGTAATTTTTTTTTCTTTTTTACAAATATTGACTGAGAGGAAACAACTTGCTTGAATTCAGGAAATCAGAAACCCATCTCCAATGCTGAAGTTGATGTTTCTGAACTTCTGGCTCTTAACCTGGGCTTTAGTCTTCAGTAAGTTGATGAAATGTGTCTGTGTTTTTTTATAATATTTATTGCTTTTTTCCCCCCCTACTTATAAAAGCAGAACATATTCAGATAATTTTGGTTGCCCTAATTACAAAAAATTGAGAAATGTTTATAGAAAAAAATTTAATTGCCCTTAATCTCGCTATCCAAAAATAACCAATGTTAACATTTTGAAGTATGCCTGGCTAAATTTTATTTGTAAATACCAGTGTGCACTCATACATAGCCATGTGTCATCCCCATATGTTTTTGCAAAAATGAAGTCTTGCTATACTTCATTGTTTTCAGTTTGCCTTTTCTTTTAATATACTTTTTATCTCTTTCTGCATCAATAAATACACATCACCAATATTTTTAATGTATTTCATTGTACAGATTTATAATTACATTTCTCTTTTCCTATAAATGGATATTATGCTGCCATTTCTAAATTTTCTCTATTATAAACAACTCAGAAATTTCCTCATAAATAATCTTTGTACCTTTGTTTGTTTGTTTTAGGATAAGTTCCTCTTAGAAGTGAGATTGCTGAGTCTAAAGGTATGCCCTCTTTGGAGGGCTTTTGATATATATTGTCATATTTCCTACAGAAATCGTGCACCAATTATATTTTCACCGTACCCCTTTCTTCACTACCTAGTCCATATCTACCCCTAGATACTGTCAATTTATTCAGTATGTAAATATTTATTGAACACTTACTATATGCCAGGCACTCTTGTAGTTGCTAAGAGTACGGCTGTGTAACAAAACCAAGTCCCTGTTTTTGTGGAGATTTCACTTTAGTCAGAGGGAGACAAAGAATAAACAATCACATAAATGTCATGTCAGAGTGTTAGGAAGAAAAGTAAGGAATTTTTGTTCTTTTAATATTTGCTGATTTGATAGCCAGATTTTGTGAGCTGTCATGGTTTTAATTTTTTCTACGGTTGTGGGTTGTGATTCATTCTCTCATTAAATACATATTGAGCACATGCCCTGACCTTGGGTACCAAAGGTGAACAGGATGACAATGGACCTACATTCTAGTGAAGAAATAAGAGCAATAAACTAACAAATAAGTGAACAATATAATAGAGAATAACTTGGGTGGGGTTGGGAGCGTTAGATTGCGTCTTCAAAGAAGGCCTTTCTGAAGAGTTAATATTTGATAAGAGAACAAAATGACAGATTTGTTATGAGAAGATCTTGGGGAATAAAGTAGCAGTAAAGGGTGCAGCAAAAACAAAGGCTTGGAATTTGGAAGGGGCATGACTAATTGGAAGAATCAAAAGGCCAGTGGGGCTAGAATGTGAGTGAAGGACAGAGTTGGAAGAGATGAGAAGTAGGTGGGCTAGGTTATATAGGACCTTCTAGACCACAGTAAGGAACTTGGATTTATTCTTATGTAATAAGAAATCTTTGAAGGGTTTTTAGCAGGGGAAAAACATGATCTGATTTACACTTTTAAAAGGTGACTTTAGGGGCTTCCCTGGTGGCGCAGTGGTTGAGAGTCCGCCTGCCAATGCAGGGGACACGGGTTTGTGCCCCGGTCCGGGAAGCTCCCACATGCCGCATAACGGCTGGGCCCGTGAGCCATGGCCGCTGAGCCTGCGCGTCCGGAGCCTGGGCTTCGTGACAGGAGAGGCCACAAGAGTGAGAGGCCCACGTACCGCAAAAAAAAAAAAAGTGACTTTAGCTACTGTGAGAAGAAAAGACTGTAAGGCAGGGTGACCATATAATTTGTCATCCAAATGGGGATTCTTTTGCAAATGAAAGGAGTTACTAACTGGACCAGGTATCAAGCAACAGGTGAAAACTGAAACTGTCCCAAACAAACCAGCTTCACCTTACTATAAGGGGACAAAAGTGGATCAGGGAGATCAGTCTTGGAGGTTTCATTAGTAGTCCAGACCAGAGATAATTGTAGCTTTGTAGGTGGTGCAACCGGAAGACTGGAGAGATATGGAAGGCATTTATAAAGTAAATCCTGATCTTTGGATGTGGTTAATGAGGGAAAGGGAGAAATCAAAAATGATGCCCTGGTTTTGGCCTGAACAACTGGATGCAAGTTGGTGTCAGTCATTGAAGTGGGGAAGACTTGGGGAGGAACAGGGTTGGAGGAAAGATTCAAGAGTTCTCTTTAAAAGGTGTTAAATTTAAGATGCCTGTGGGAGAGCCAACTGGAGATGCAAGGTATAAGGTTTGTACTGAGTTTGGAAGCCAGGGGAGAAGTCCTGACTAGTTTGGTGTCATTAGCACATAAGTTGTAAAGTCATTGACCTAGAAGAGTTCATCTAGGTTGACAGTCTACAAGAGGAAGAGCATCCAGGATCTAGCCCTAGAGCATGCCACAGTGCCTGGCCCAGGGGAAGGCAAGGGGAGGAGGAGCATCTAGTGAGGTTGGAGATCAGAGTGTGTGCTCGGCATGTAGGAGAGCTGGACGTCTTGCACATGTTTATTGGAGATCTCTCTCTCTCTCTCCATATGTATGTGTGTATATATATATATATGTATATATATATATATACACATATATACACATATATACACACGTAGGGTATGTGCGTGAATTGCCTGTTCTTATCCTATTGGGTTTCTGTTTGTGTGTTTACTAATTTGTCAGTTTTACTCACATAGTAAAGACTTTTTATAGGTTGGATTGGGTCCTCCAAAAAGATGTGTTGGAGTCCCCACCACCACTACAGAATGTGACCTTATTTGAAAATCGAGTCATTGCAGATGTAATCAGTGAAGATGAGAGCATAGAGTAGGGTGGACCCTTAGTCCTATATGACTAGTATCCTTATAAGAAGATGTGAAGACAGAGGGAGTTATGCAGCTGCAAATCAAGGAACACCAGGGATTGCTCATGACACCAGAAGCTAAGAGAAGGGCACAGAACAGATTCTCCCCTAGAGCCTTGGAGAGAGCATGGTCCTGCAGACACCTTGATTTTGGACTTCTGAGCCTCCAAAACTGTGAGAGGATGTTGTTTTAAGCCAGCCAGTTTGTAGTAATTTGTACTAGGAAACTACCCCTGTGTCATACATTTTACATATTTTTCCCCACTTTTGATTTCTTTGGTTTTCTTTACAGAGGTTTTAAATTTTTACATAGTCAATTCTGTCACCCTTTTCCTTTATGATTTGTCTTTGTTGTCATACTTAGAAAGACTTTCCTCACTCCTAAGATTATAAATATTTTTTGTCATTAATCCACCTGGAATTAGTTTCAAAAAAAAGAATAGAAAAAAAAAGAATAGAATGGTAATCTAATATTTTTCTCTCCAGATGGTTAGCTAGTTGTCCCAACATCATTGATTGAATTATCTGTCCTTTTTCCCCAGTGGTTTGAAATATTACCTTTATCAACTAATAACCTTTGTGTCTATTTGTGGACTTTGTATTTTGACCTTGTTACATGCTGTTTTAATAATAAGCAGAGGAAACTTTTCATTGCTCTTCTTTTTTAGAATTTTTCTGGCTAATTTTGCATATTTATTCTTTCAAATAACTTTAAAAATCACTTGGTCAACTTCCAAATAATTTTTACTTTTAAAATTGGGACTGCACTAAATTTAGAAATCTGTAGTTTGTGATGTTTTATTTAATGAAGTTTTACATTTTACATGTGTATTTGTGCATCTTTTTTCTTTATTTTTTTCTTTGTTTTATGTTGAGAAAGATATTTCCTGTCCTGAGATTATTTTCCTATTATTTACTTATTATTGTTCATTGACTATCTCATTTTTAACATTTATTTCTTCAATTCATCTGAAATGCTTTATATAGCATGAAGTATGCTTACCATTTTCCATATACTGTATTGCCTTATTTCTAAGACAACACTGAATCTAAGACTTGCTGTCAGTTTAAGAACAGCTTTTCAAGAAAAAAGAAACTACCGCATGAAATGTATATACTATTAGATGCATCCTGATTGCAGATGTATGAGGGAAACATTCTGGATATTAGAATTTATAATATATGATTTTAATCATTTGTCTGGGAATCATTTCTTAAATAATTATTTTTCTCCATTTATCTGAAACACATTTTTTATACCAGATTATTTTAAGCACTTGGATCTATTTCTGGGTTTTTTTTTATGTTTCATTGATTTGTGTATTCTCAATGTCAGAATTTGACTGTCTTATTTTTGTGGTTTGATAGTATTTTTTTTTTTTGGTCTCTATTCGAGCAAATACCTCTTCTCACTTTTTTTTCCCCCAAAAGTTCATGTCTGTTGTGACCATTTAGTCCTCCAAGTGAATTTTAGAATCATCTTATCCAGGATTGCATTAGATCAGGATTTCTTTGGGCCAGATAATTCTTTGTTGTGGGAAGCTGTCCCGTGCACTGTGGAATGTTTAGTAGCATCTTTGGTCTCTACCCACTAGATGCCAGCCAGTAGCAGCAGCCCCTTCACTTGTGACTACCAAAAATGTCTCCAGATATTGCTAAATGTCTCCTGTGGGGGGCAAAATTGCCCCTGGTTCAGAACCACTACATTAGATTTATAAGTTAATTAAAGGAGTTTAATTTCTTAGTAGTATCGTCTTCCTAATTGGAAGCACAGTTTAACTTTAATTTTACAGGGCTTCCTTCTTGGCAGTAATAAAACTTTAAGACTTTCTTTGCTTGGGTTCTGTGCCTTTCTCATCAAGGAGCTGGTGTTTTGATTCAGGGTGACTGTTTGGTACATAGAACTGACCATGTTAATCATGATGAGCATCACACAGTAAGAAAAGTTGGTATTTATGCCAGGCACCATGTTGAGTGCTTTGCACGGATTAACTCATGTAATCTTCACTGCAACCCTATGAGGTGTAGGTACTATTATTATCCCTATTTGATAGATGAGGAAACTGAGGTAGGTTCAACCAGGTGCTAACTGATAGAGCAGATTTACCACCACTAGTGTCAGTCTTGAAAATCCTGGGGTGAACTTGCAAACTTCTCACCATGTTTCCAAAGGAACATCCTCTGGGGATGCTGAAAATAGTTAAGTGGAAAAAAGCCAATTGCAAAATATAATTCTATTTTTCAAATGTGTGTTTTTATCAGAATAGACTCACCAGTGTTTTTTAATCCAAAAATTATTTTTTAAACCCTATCATGTACTTTAAAAATACTCTTTAAATCACTTTCTCTTTCTCAACCCCTTCTCCCCAAAATTGCAAGTTCCCTGCTGGACACAGCCACATACTTAATGCCTCAAACATAGTAGGTGCTCATTAATTATTCAGGGAGAAACAGAATTCTTATTATTGGTTTTCTAAGGAATCCTTTCCTCCTGAGATAAGTTATGTCAAAATACCCTCTGCGATGGGAGAACCAGGGGATAAATAATGGCTTCCAACCCAAGCTAATTTTTTATAAAGATTTTTGGAACTAAAACTATGGATATGTTTTAGAGTAGAAGGCAAAATTCACCTACATTTTAAATTTAAAACATCAGATGTCAAACTATTGATAGTTTGGATCTTAAATCAAGGTTGGCTCCCATGTAAGCCTGCAGATCACTTGCCCTGTTCCCCCTTAACAGCTTTATTAAGATATAATTCCATACCATACATAAAATTTGCCCTTAAAATTTCCTGAGTAGTTTAACAATCACCATTGTTTTAGATTTTAGAACATTTTCTTCACTCCAGAAGGAAACCCTATAGTCTCCAGTGGGTTCTCGGGGTTTTTTTTTTTTAAGGTATACAATTTGTGTCATTTAAAAAATAAAATTTCCCCATTTTAAATTATAAAAATTATTTAAAAATTTTAAAGAGGCAAAAAACTCAGGACATCAGAAAGAATGCACCCCTGTCCATTCCCGCTCTCCAGAGATAACTAATAGTTTTCTCTGTGTATGTACACAAACATACCTAGATGTCTAATTTTTTTCCCAGTGGAGTCATAGTAATTTTTTAAACCACTTAATATATTTTAAGCATTTAAAAAAAATATTGGTACCTTATTCAGACTATTGTCCATTTTGTTTACCATGGTATTCCCAGTGCATAACATGGTTCCTGGCACACAGTGAGTATTCATTCAATAAATATTTTATCAGCTGCATGTTATTCTCATATAAAAAATGCCATAATTTATTTAACCAGTCCCTTATTTTTATTTATTTATTTTAACATCTTTATTGGAGTATAGTTGCTTTACAATGTTGTGTTAGTTTCTGCTGCATAACAAAGTGAATCATCTATACATATACATATACCCCTATATCTCCTCCCTCTTGCGTCTCCCTCCCACCCTCCCTATCCCACTCCTCTAGGTGGTTATAAAGCACCGAGCTGATCTCCCTGTGTTATGCGGCTGCTTCCCACTAGCTGTCTATTTTACATTTGGTAGTATATATAAGTCCATGCCACTCTCACTTCGTCCCAGCTTATCCTTCCCCCTCCCCATGTCCTCAAGTCCATTCTCTACGTCTGCGTCTTTATTCCTATCCTGCCCCTAGTTTCTTCAGAACTTTTTTTTTTTTAGATTCCATATATATGTGTTAGCATATGGTATTTATTTTTCTCCTTCTGAACCTCTCCCTTATTGATTTTAATTTTTTTGCTATTACAGACTGTGATGTGATGAACTCTCTTGCATGGTCATAAGAATATGTTTTTAGGACAAGTTCCTTACAATGGAATTCTGGAGTTAAAGAGTAATAAGTATTTATAATTTTAATGTATACCACTGTTGTGGGCATAATGTCATTCTTTGTGCGATCCTAGTGTCTGAAACCCAGAACTATGTTTGTAAAACTCCCACCTTTGGAGATACAATCTATTTCCTCCTAAAAAAAGAAAAGCTGAAATGCCAGATACTCACATTCCCAGGCTCCCTTGCACCTAATTCTTGGACATAGAACCTAGATTATACCAGTCAGAAGTACTTATTCCAGATTTTGAAATGGAAGCTGGTGATGGGAAAAAGCAGGGTAAGGTAGACTCCATTTTGGTAAGACAGCAGCAGCAATGACAATTACATGTAGCAGTAGGGTACAGGGTATAGCTGGCCATGGAAGCTGTGGTGTTTGTGCCCACTGACAGTGATAATCGCATATTCAGTTGTGCACTATGGTTTAGAGCATCAGTTTTGGCTGTGTAGACTCCAAACTTGGTTCTCAGATTCTCTAGATTCTAGGAGCTACCCTTTTTCTTGCAACTAAGATCACTAGTTGATATATAACCACCAAATTATACCTCAAAGTGGATGTAATATCTATTCTTATGTGGACAGTGTTTAAGAATACCTGTTTTCTTATACTTTGGCAAACCTGGATATTATCAAATTTCTTAGATTTGTGCCAAATGTAATGGTCTAACTTTTCAATTGCATAGAATTTTGCTGAAAGGAAAAACTCCAATCAAATAATGAGTTAACTCATTTAATACTATTGAATGATCTACCCAATTATGTGTAAAACTACCTGTGTCATAAACTAAGTTTCCAGATAATTCGGGGCCTATTTTCTACATATTTTAATTACTGTAGCTCTGAAGTTGTCTTGATGTTTGGTAGTGCAAAGCCTCCTTATTTGTCTTTTGTTTTCCCTTTAAGTTATTCTTGAGCCTTTCCACTTTCAAAGGAATGTTTGAATCATCTTACTCATTCCTTTAAAAAATACCATTTTTGTTTGGAACTTGTTAAATTTATAGGGTAATTTGGGGATAACCAACACTTTTTAAACTTTAAATTTTTGTTATAAAAGATATATGAATAGACTATCTGAATAGACCTATATCTATTAAAGAAATTGAATCAATAATTAATAACCTTCCAAATCAGAAAACACCAGGCTCAGATGGGTTCACTGGTATATTCCACTAAACATTTAAGGAAGAAATTATACCAGTTCTCTACAGAAGATAGCAGCAGGGGGAATAACTCATTCTCTGAGGCCAGCATTACCCTAATACCCTAAAACCAGACAAAGACATTACAAGAAAAGAAAACTACAAACTAGTAGCTCTCATTGAACATAGATACAAAAACCCTTAACAAAATATTAGCAATTGAATCCAACAATGTATAAAAAGAATTATACACCACGACCAAGAGGAATTTATTCTGGGTATGCAAATCTGGTTCAACATTTGAAAACCAACTATTGTCATCCACCACATCAACAGGCTAAAGAAGAAATTTTTTCTTCATATGATCATATGATCATATTAGTAGGTGCAGAAAAGCCGTCTGACAAAATCCAACACCTATTCATGGTAAAAAAAAAAAAGAAAAAAAAACTCAGCAAACTAGGATTAAAGAGGAAACTTCCTCACCTTGATAAAGAACAGCTACAAAAAACCTCTGATACTTAATGGTAAGAAACTTAAAAATTTCCCACTAAGATCAGGAGCAAGGCAAGGACATCCTCTCTCACCAGTGCTTTTCAGTATTGTACAGGAAGTCCTAACTAATGCTATTAGACAAGAAAAAGTATACAGATTAGGAAAGAAGAAATAAAATTGTCTTTACTCACAGATGTCATAATCACCTATGTAGGAAAAAATCCAAAAGAATTAACACCAACAACAATGAAAACTAATAAGCGATAATAGCAAGACTGTAAGATGCAAGGTCAGCTTACAAAAGTCAGTCACTTTCCTGTATACCAGCAGTGAACAAGTGGAATTTGAAATTTAAAACATATTACCATTTACATTAAAACCTAAAAAAATGAAATACTTAAGTATAAATCTCATAAAACATGTACAAGATCTATATGAGGAAAACTATAAAACTGATAAAATATATCAAAGAAGAAATAAATAAATGGAGATATATTCCATGTTCATAGAAAGGAAGACTCAATATTGTCAGGATGTCAGTTCTTATGAACTGGATCTATAGATTCAATACACTCCCAATCAAGATCCTAGCAAGTTATTTTGTGGATATCAGTCAACTGATTAAGGTTTATATGGAGAAGCAATAGCCAACTAAATATTGAAGGAGAAGAACAAAGTCAGAGGACTGTCACTACCTGACTTCAAGACTTACTACAAACTACAGTAATCAAAACTGTGGTATTGATGAAAGAATAGACAAATAGATCAGTGGAACAGAATAAAAAGCCCTGAAATAGACCCACATTACTATAGTCCACTGATCTTTGACAAAAGAGCAAAAGATAGTCTTTTCAACAAACGGTGCTGCAACAACGACATTCACATGCAAACAAATGAATCTAGACACAGACCTTACAACTTTCATAAAATTTAACTCAAAATGGATCATAGACCTGAACATAAGATGCAAAACTGTAAAATTCTCAGAAGATAGCATAGGAGAAAACCTAGATGACTTTGGGTTTGGCAGTGATGTTTTAGATACAACACCAAGGACATGATCTATGGAAGAAATAATTGCTAAGCTGGACTTCACTACTACTAAAAACTTCTCTGTGAAAGACAAGAGAATGAGAAGATAAGCCACAGACTGAAAAATAATATTGCAAAAGACACATCTGATAAAGGACTGCTTTGAAAATATGCAAAGAGTTCTTAAAACTCAACAATAAGTAAACAACCTGATTAAAAAATGGACAAAGGACATAAACAGATACGTCATCAAGAAGGTATATAGATGTCAAATAAGTGTATGAAAAGATGTTCAACATCATGTGCCATTAGGGAATTGCAAATTAAAATAACAATGAAATATTACTACATTTGGATTTTAGACTACCCAAAATCCAAAACAAACACCAAATGCTGGTGAGGATGTGGAATAATGGAATTCTCACTCATTACTGGTGGGAATGCAAAATGGTACAGCAAATTTGGAAGACAGTTGGGCAGTTTTTTACAAAACTAAATGTGTTCTTACCACAAAAACCAGCAATTGTGCTCCTTGGTATTTACCCAGATGAATTGTAACTTATGTCCACACAGAAAACCGAATACAGATGTTTATATCAGCTTCGTTCATAATTGCCGAAACTTGGAAGCAACTAAGATGTCCTTCAATAAGTGAATGGATAAGTAAACTGTGGTACATCCAGACGGTGGAATATTATTCAGCACTAAAAAGAAATAAGCTATCAAGCCATGAAAATACTTGGTGTAAACTTCAATGGCTTTTTTCACTTAGTAATACGTAATCTGAAAAGACTACATACTGTGTGATTCCAACAATGCAACATTCTGGAAAAGTGAAAACTGTGGAGACAGTGAAAAGATTACTGGCTGCCAGGGGTTAATGGAGAGGGAGACCTGAATAAGCAAAGCGCAGGATCTTTCAGGCAGTGAAACTATTCTGTATGATACTACAATGGTAGATACATGTCATTATACATTTGTCAAAACCCATAAAATGTACAGCACCAAGAGTAAACCCTTAATGTAAGCTATGGGCTTTGGGTGTTGATAATGTGTCAGTGTTGGTTCATCAGTTGTAACTAATATACCACCATGATGCTGATATTGGGGGAGGTTGTGCATATGTGGGGAGAGGGGATATATGGGAACACTCTACTTTCTGCTCAGTTTTTCTGTGAACCTAAAACTGCTCCAAAAAGTAAAGTTTATTAATTAAAAAAAAAAAACTTACATGTACCAGTCCAAAAAATTCAAATACTAGAGAATGGTATACGATGAAAATTAGGGTAGTGTTAGCCCCCAGCTCATTATTTTCCAGAATTTTTCTGGGTTTTGTCACATTTCTCTTTTTTTTTAAGTTAAAATTTTAGCTTTATTGATGTACAATTGACAAAATTGTAAGATATTTAAAGTGTATGTCATGGTGATTTGATATGCATATGCATTGTGAAAGGATTCCTCCCATCTAGTTAATTAACAAAGTTTTTAATTTTTAACCAAAGTTCCACACATTATCAATGAACTTTAGTGTCATGTCACATTTTCTAAAAATCCTCATCATTTTTTTATTGAGGTATAATTGACATATACCATTATATTAGTTTCAGATGTACAACATAATGATTCAGTATTTGTATACACTGCAAAATGACCTCCTTAATAAATCTAGTTACCATCATTCACCGTACAGAGTTACAAAGAAAATTTTTTTCTTGTGATGAGAATATTTTTAAGATTTACTCTCTTGACAACTTTCAAATATGCCCTGCAATATTATTGATATATTATTATAATACATTATAATTATAATATTATTATATAACATATTATATATTATAAAAATAATAATGTATTATAAAATATTATTGATATAATTACTATGCTAAACATTACATCCCCATAACTTATTTTATAAGTGGAAGTTTATACCTCTTGACCCTTTTCACCCATTTTGCCCACCCTCACAACCCTCCCGGCAAATACCATTCTGTTCTCTGTACCTGTGAATTTCGTATTGTGTGTTTGTTTTTCTTTTTAGATTCCACGTATAAGTGAAATCATATGGTATTTGTCTTTCTCTGTCTGACTTATTTCACTTAGCATGATACCCTCTAGGTCCATCCATGTTGTCACAAATGGCAAAATTTCATACTTTTTTATGGCTGAGTAGTATTCTATTGTATATATATATGTATTTATATATATACTATACACACACACACACACACACACACACACACACTACATATTTATCTGGTCATCCATCAGTGGACACTTAGGTTGTTTCCATTTCTTGGCTATTGCAACTAATGCTGCAGTGAACATAGTGGTGCATATATCTTTTCAAATTAGTGTTTTCATTTTCTTCAGATAAATACCCAGAAGTAGAATTGCTGGATGGATCACATGTTCTATTTTTAATTTTGGGGGGAACTTCCATACTGTTTTCCATAGCAGCTGTACCAATTTACATTCCCACTAACAGTGTACAAGGGTGCCCTTTTCTCCACATCCTTGCCAACCCTTGTCATCTCCTGTCTTTTTGATAAGAGCCACTGTAACAGGTATGAGGTAATAGTTCATTGTGGTTTTGATTTGCATTTCCCTGATGATTAGTGATGTTGAGCATCTTTTCATGTGTCTGTTGGCCATCTATATGTCTTCTTTGGGAAAATGTCTATTTAGGTCCTCTGTCCATTTCTTAATCAGATATTTGGTTTTTTGTTATTGAGTTGTATGAGTTCTTTATATATTTTGGGTATTACTCTTTTATCAGATGCATGATTTGCAAATATTTTCTCTCACTCAGTAGGTTGCCTTTTCATTTTGCTGATGGTTTCCTTTGCTGTGCAGAAGCTTTTTAGTTCGATGTAGTCCCACTTGTTTATTTTTGCTTTTGTTGCCTTTGCTTTTGGAATCATACAAAAAGAATCACCAAGACCAATGTCAAGGAGCTTACCACCTATGTTTTCTTCTAGGAGTTCTGTGGTTTCGAGTCTTCCATTCAGGTCTCTAATCCATTTTCAGTTAATTTCTGTGTATGGTGTAAGATAGTATCAGTAGTCTAGTTTCATTCTTTTGCTTGTGGCTGTCTAGTTTTCCTAGCACCATTTATTAAAGAGACTGTCCCTTCCCCATTGTATAGTCTTACCTCTTTTCATAAATTAATTGACCATATGTATGTGGGTTTGTTTCTGAGATCTCTATTTTTTTAATTGATCCATGTGTCGGTTTTTATGCCAAAATCATACTGAGTTTGATATCAGGGAGTGCAATGCCTTCAGCTTTGTTCTTCTTTCTTAAGACTGCTTTGGCTATTTGGGGTCTTTTGTGGTTCCATACAAATTTTAGGATTCTTTGTTCTATTTCTCTGAAATGTGCCATCAGGATTTTGATGAGGATTGCATTGAATCTGTAGATTGCTTTGGGTAATATGGGCATTTTAACAATATTAATGGTTCCAAACCATGAGCATGAAACATCTTTCCATTCATTTGTGTTTTCTTCAATTTCTTTCATCAGTGTCTTATAGTTTTCAGTGTGTAGGTCTTTTACCTCCTTGGTTAATTTTATTCATAGGTATTTTATTCTTTTTGATAAAATTGTAAATGGGATTGTTTTCTTTTTTGATAGTTCATTGTTAGTGTGTAGAAATACAACAGATTTTTGTATATTTATTTTGTACTGTGCAACTTTCCTGAATTTATTAGTTCTTACAGTTTATTGGTGGAGTTATCATACTTTATATAATATATTGTCCACAAATACTGCCATTTATTTCTGTGTCTTGCCAAATTGCTCTGGCTAAGACTTCCAATGCTATGTGGAATAAAAGTGACAAGAGTGGACATCCTTGTCTTATTCCTTATTTTAGAGGAAAAACTTTCAGCTTTTCACCATTGAGTATGTTAGCTGTGGCCTTATCATATATGGCCTTTACTATGTTGAGGTATGTTTCCATCTCTACCCACTTTATTGAGAGTTTTTGTCATAAATGGATGCTGAATTTTGTCAAATGCTTTTTATGCAACTATTGATATAATCATATGATTTTTATCCTTTGTTAATGTGGTATATCATGTTAATTGAATTGTGGATGGTGAACCATCCTTTCATTCCTGGACTAAATCCCACTTGATCATGGTGTATGATCCTTTTAATGTATTGTTGGATTTGGTTTGCTAGGATTTCTGCATCTATGTTCATCAGTGATATTGGCCTGAAATTTTCTTTTTTTGTGGTATTCTTGTCTGGTTTTGGTATCAAGGCCATTCTCGCCTTGTAAAATGAGTTTGGAAGAATTCCTTCCTCTTCAGTTTTCTGGAAGAGTTTGAGAAGGATAGTTATTAAATCTTATTTAAATATTTGGTAGAATTCACCAAAGAAGCCATGACCCTGGACTTTTGTTTGGGGTGAGGGGCAGTTTTTGACTACTGATTCAATCTCTTTATTAGTAATCTGTCAATTCAGATTTTTTATTTTTTCATGATTCAGTCTTGGAAATTGTATGTTTCTAGGAGTTTATCCATTTCTTCTAGGTTGTCCAATTTTTTAGCATATAATTGCTCTTAGTAGTCTTTTATGATCCTGTGTATTTCTGTGATATCAATTGTAACTTCTCTTTCATTTCTGATTTTATTCATTTGAGCCCTTTCTATTTTTTTCTTGGTGAGTCTAGCTAAAGGTTTGTCCATTTTGTTTATCTTTTCAAAGAATCAGCTCTTAGTTTCATTGATCTTTTCTGTTGTCTTTTTAGTCTTTATTTCACTTCTGTCTACTCTGATCTTTGTTATTTCCTTCCTTCTCCTAACTTTAGGATTCATTTCTTCTTTTTCTAGTTCCTGTAGGTGTAAAATTAAATTCTGTCTTTTGAGATTTTTCTTGTTTCTTGAGGTAAGCCTGTATCACTATCAACTTCCTTCTTAAAACTTCTTTTGCTGCATCCCATAGATTTTGGTAAGTTGTATTTCCATTTTCATTTGTCTCAAGGTATTTTTTTATTTATCTTTTGATTTCTCTGTTTACCCATTGGCTGTTCAGTAGCATGTTGTTTAATCTCCATGTATTTGTGATTTTTCCAGTTTTCTTCTTGTAATTAATTTTTTATTTCATACCATTGTTGTTAGAAAAGATGCTTGATGTGATTTCAGTCTTCCTAAATTTATTGAGACTTTATTTTGTTAAATATGGCCTATCCTGGAGAATGTTCCATATGCACATGAGAAGAATGTATATTCTGTTGATTATGGCTGGAATGTTCTGTTTATATCTATTAAGTTAATCTGGTCTAGTGTGTCTTTTAAGGCCAATGTTTCCATATTGATTTTCTGTCTGAGTGATTTATCCATTGATGTTAGTGGGGTATTAAAGTATATCACAGTTTTTTTCATTGCTGTCAGTTTCTCCCATTACATCTGTTAATGTTTGCTTTATATATTTAGGCGCTCCTATGTTGGGTACATAAATATTTACAAATGTTATATTCTCTGGTTTGATTGACCACTTTATCATTATGTAATGCCCTTCTTTGTCTTTTATTACAATCTGTTTTAAAGTTTATTTTGTCTGATATAAGTAGTTACCCCAGCTTTCTTTTGGTTTCCATTTGCATGGAACGTCTTTTTCCATCCCTTCACTTTTAGTCAGTATGTGTCCTTACATCTGAAGTAAGTCTTATAGGCAGCATATAGATGGGTCTTGTTTTGTTTTGTTTTGCAGTACACAGGCCTCTCACTGCTGTGGCCTCTCCTGTCGCGGAGCACAGGTTCCGGACGCGCAGGCCCAGTGGCCATGGCCCACGGGCCCAGCCACTCCGCGGCACACGGGATCCTCCCGGACCGGGGCACGAACCCGCATCCCCTGCATTGGCAGGTGGACTCTCAATCACTGCACCACCAGGGAAGCCCTTGTTTTGTTTTGTTTTTAATCCACTCAGCCACTCTATATCTTTTAATTGGAGAGTTTAGCCCTATTACATTTAATTATTGATAGGTATGTACTTATTACCATGTTGTTAATTGTTTTCTGGCAGTTTTGTAGTTCTTCTCTGTTCTTTCTTTTGCTCTCTTCCCCTGTTGTCTGATGACTTTCTTTAGTGTTATGCTTAGATTCCTTTCATATTATCTTTTGTGTATATACTGTAGGTTTTTGCTTTGTGGTTACCGTGAGGGCCATATATAACAGCCTATATATATGACAATCGAAGTTTTCTTAATATAGGTCTTGAAATTTCCCAGTAAGTTTATTCCAGGGACTTTTAAATTTTTATTCAAATATGTTTATTGGGGGATAATTCTCCAACTCTCTGGATACCAACTGGGTGTCCCACAATTTCATTCAATTCTGACACTACCTGTAGTCATCATAGAACCCACAGGTTAAGGGCTCAGTCCTACAAGACTGCCCGCCTCTTCAGATTCCAATTGCATGTAGTGCAAGTTACCTTCACTTCTTTCCAACTTGTCTGCAAATCAGGGATTCCCAACACCCCCTTCTAAGGTTTGATAATTTGCTATAATGGCTCACAGAACTCAGGGAAACACTTTACTTACTGTTACCAGTTTATTATAAAGGACGTAAATGAACAGCCAGATGAAGAAGTACAGAGGGCAAAGTTCAGAAGGGTCTCAAGTGCAGGAGCTTCTGTCTCCATGTAATTTAGGGTACACCACCCTCCTGGCACATGGATGTGTTCACCAACTCAGAAGCTCTCCAAACCCTGTTGTTTAGGATTTTTATGGAGACTCCGTGACAGTGGGTGTGACTGATTAAATCCCTAGCCATTGGTGATTACCTCAATCTTGAGTTCCTCTCCCCTCCCCAGACACTGAGGAAGTAGGGCTGAAAATTCTAACCCTCTAATCACATGGTTGGTTCCTCTAGCAACTAGCCCCAATCCTGAAATACCTAGGGGCTTTCAGCCATCAGTCATGTCATTAACAAACACAGATATGGTTGAAAGGGGCTTATTAATAACGAAGATGCTTCTCTTCTATCACTAAGGAAACTACAAGGGTTTTAGGAGCTCTGTATCAGGAACCAGAGACAAAAACCAAATATATATTTCTTATTAGATCCCAATATCACAGAATCATATTGCACGTTATTCTCTTTTGCCTTTCTTTTTTCCTCAATCTTATGTTTATACAATTAAGCAGTGTTATTGCATGTGGCTTTAATTAGCCATTTTCATCTTTATATGGGATTCCCAAACCAGTCACTGCCAACAACCTTCTAATTTGTGACTTTTCTTACAACTTTCTGGTGTTTTGGTAAACAGAAGTAATATTCTCAGTGCATCTCATCAGGAGGAACATTAGGTAGTTTGTTTCATTATTGGTGATGTTAACATTGGTCACTTCATTGATGTAGAATCAGCCAGGTTTCTCTACTTTAAAGGTGCTATCTTTCTCTTGATTAGTAAGAAATTTGTAGGGAGACACTCTGAGACTATTAAGTGTTCTAATCCTCGTGAAATTGCTATACTTTAGTTTTAGCATACATTGATGTTTCTTGCCTAAATCAATTCTTACCATGATGGTTGTAAAATAGTGATTATATTTCCTGATTGCATTATATTTCCTAATTATATTAGTTGGCATTCTACTATAAAGAAGAATATTTCCTTCTCTTTCACATCACCCTGTCTACCTATCATTAGTATGAATTAATGGATTTCTATTTTATTCAGTTGGTTAAATAATTTCTACTACTCTTTATTTGTTTTTATTGAGATAATTATAGATTCACAAACAGTTGTAAGAAATAATACAGGGAGATCCCTTGTACACTTTGCCTAGTTTTCTTCAGTGGTAGCAGTTTGCAAAATTATAGTGTAATATCACATCCTGGATATTGATACAATTTGCTTATATTATTGAGATTTCCCCAGTTTTACTTTTATTCATTTGTGTGTTTGTGTGTATTAAGTTCTATAGATTTATAACCTTTGTAGGTTCTTGTATTTACTACCACAATCAAGATATTAAACCAATCCAATACCACAAGGATCCCTCATATTGCCCTTCTATAACCCCATTCACCTTCCCCCCACCACCACCATCACCCCACTCACATCCCTAAACCCTGGCAACCACTAATCTGACATTCATTTAAAATTTATCCTTTCAAAATGTTATTCAAATAGAATAATGTAGTATGTAACTATTGGGGATTAGCTTTTTCCCTCATCATGATTCTTGGAAGATTCATCCAAGTTATTATGTGTATCAATAGTTCATTCCTTTTTGTAGAATAGTATTCCACTGTATGTATGTGCCAGTCTTTGTAACCAGGCATCTGTTGAAGGACATTGGGGATAACTGCAGTTTTTAGCTGTTACAAATAAAGCTGCTATGAACATGCATGTACATGTTTTTGTATGAAGAATTTTTCATTTTTTTTTTAGTATAAACGTCCAGGACTGTGATTGCTGGTACTATGGTAGTTGTTTGTTTCATTTTTTAAAAAAACAGTCACACAGTTCCATTGACATTGTATGAGTGATCCAGTTTCTCTGCATCCTCACCCAGATTTGATGTTTTCACTATTTTTATTTTAGTCATTCTGTTATATAGTGATATCTCATTGAGATTTTAATTTGAATTTCCCTAATGGCTAATGATGTTGAATATCTTTCCATGTGCTTATTTGCCATCTGTCTATCTTCTTCAGCCAAAAGTCTGTTCATATCTAACCCATTTTCTACTTGAATTTTTTTTTTTTTTTTTTTTTTTTTTTTTTTGGGTTGGGGGGGTTTTTTTTTTTTTTTTTTATTTTTTTTTTTTTTTTTTTTTTTTTTTTTTTTTTTTTACTGTTGAGTTGTGAGAGTTCTTTATATATTCTAGTTACTATTTCTTTGTTGGGTCTGTGATTAGCAGATCTTTTCTCCCAGTCTATAACATGTCTTTTCATCCTCTTCACACAGGCTTTCACAGAGCAAAAGTTTTAAATTTTGATTAGGTCTTATTTACTCACTTGTTTCTTTTATAAGTAGTGTTTTTGGTGCTGTCTAAAAACTCTTTGCCTGACCCTAGAGCCCAAAGATTTTCTCTTATTTTTTTCTAAAAGTTTTATATTTTATATTTAAGTCTATAATCTGTTTTGAGTTAATTTTGATGTAAGGGCTGAGATTTAGGTTGAGGTTCATATTTTTGCCTATGGATGTCCAATTGCTGCAGCATCATTTGTTTGAGTACTATTTATTTGTTGTTCAAATTGACCCAGTGTTAGCCAGTGGTAACCCCTTTATGCTGGCTTCTCTTCAAGAGAAATATTGAATAGGCCCTATTCTTGTCTTACTGGCCTACTTTGGAAGCAAATCCCCAAGTAAGATGTGCCTATACTGTACTTACTATCTTGGGGATGAGTTGATCTTGAGTTGTGTGAGATTTCACGAACTCTGGTGTGTAAAAGTAGGGTCTTCTGCTCTATAATCCTTTGGACTCTGATGGTCTAATGCAACTTTTAAATTTCCCAAGGTTCCAAAGTTTGGTCCTACTTATTTGAAAACTAAAAAGTTTCTTTCTTAGCATGAGAGAGCAGAGCCACTCTTCTCCTTATTCTTAGTATATCATTAGGCCAACTTTTTAAAACTTTAAAAAGATGGTTGGCACTCCACCCAGTAACATCTGTTCTATCACACATGGGACATTCACCAAGATAGACCACATCTTGAGTCATTAAACAAACCTTATAGATGTTTTAAAAATTGAAATCATAAAAAATATGCCCTCTGACCATAATGGAATCAAACTAGAAATCAGTAACACAAAGATAACAGGAAAATATCCAAACACTTGGAAATTAACACGTCTAAATAATATATAGGTCAAAGAAGAAATCTTTTTTTTTTTAACATCTTTATTGGGGTATAATTGCTTTACAATGGTATGTTAGTTTCTGCTTTATAACAAAGTGAATCAGTTATACATATACATATGTTCCCATATCTCTTTCCTCTTGCGTCTCCCTCCCTCCCACCCTCCCTATCCCACCCCTCCAGGTGGTCACAAAGCACCGAGCTGATATCCCTGTGCTATGCGGCTGCTTCCCACTAGCTATCTACCTTACGTTTGGGAGTGTATCTATGTCCATGCCTCTCTCTTGCTTTGTCACAGCTCTCCCTTCCCCCTCCCCATATCCTCAAGTCCATTCTCCAGTAGGTCTGTGTCTTTATTCCTATCTTACCCCTAGGTTCTTCATGACATTTTTTTTCTTAAATTCCATATATATGTGTTAGCATACAGTATTTGTCTTTCTCTTTCTGACTTACTTCACTCTGTATGACAGACTCTAGGTCTATCCACCTCATTACAAATAGTTCAATTTCGTTTCTTTTTATGGCTGAGGAATATTCCATTGTATATATGTGCCACATCCAAAGAAGAAATCTTAAGGGAACTGTTTTTAATGTATTATACTGATTTAAAATGAAAATACAACATATCAAAATCTTTGGGACACAGCTAAAGCAGTGCTTAGAGGGAAATATATTGCACTTAGTGCTTATATATAAGAAAGGCCTCAAATCAGTCATGTAAGCTCATACCTCAAGAAACTAAACAAATACATACAAAATAAATCCAAACAGAAGGAAGGAAATAATAAATATTAGAGCGGAAGTCAATGACATCAATAACAGAAAGACAATAGAGAAAATCAAACTAAAAGATTTCTTTTGAAAAGATCAGTAACTTTGATAAACCTCTAGCAAGAATGATAAATTAAAAATGGGAGATGAAACAAACTACCAGTATCAGGAATGGAAAAAGGAATATCCCTACAGACCCCACAGATATTAAAAGGATAATAAGATACTACTCCAAACAACTGTAGTCATATAAATTTGAAACTTTAGTTAACATGGACGTATTCCCCTCCAAAATCACAAACTCGCCCAAGGCTAAATAGATAATTGAATAGTCCCATAACCTTTGTGAAATTGAATTAGTAATTTAAAATTTTCCGAAAAGAAATCTCCTGACCCAAAATTGTCACTAGCAAATTCTACCAAACATTTACAGAGGAAATAGCACCAATTCTACACAACTTTCAGAAAACAGAAGAAAAACCAACACTACCCCCCTCATTTTATAAGGTGAGCATTACCTTGATATCAAAACCAAAGACAGTACAAAAAAAGAAAAAGAAAGAAAACTATAGACCAATATTCCTCATGAATGTAGATATAAAAATCCTCAGCAAGATATTAGCAAATCAAACCCAGCAATGTATGAAAAGAATAATATACCACAACTAAGTGGGATTTATTCTGGGAATTCCAGGCTGGCTCAGTATTTTAAAACCAATTAATGTAATCTATTAACAGTCTTAAGAAGAAAAGCCACATGATCATATCAGTTGATGCAGAAAACACATTTGACAAAATTCAATGCCTATTCATCATACAAACTCTCAGCACACTAGGAACAGAAGGGAATTTCCCCCAGCCCAATAAAGAGCATCTACAGAAACCAAAACAAAACACTAGAACTAACATCATACTTAATGATCAAAGACTGAATGCTTTCTGGAATAAGGCAAGGATGTCTGCTCTTTACACCCCTATTCAATATGGTACTGGAAGTCTTAGCTGGCACAATAAGGCAAGAAAAGGAAATAAAAGGCACACGGATTGTAAAGGAAGAAATAAAAGTGTAACTTTTTCCAGATAATATGATTGTCTACATGGAAAATCTTAAGGAATCTACAAGAAAGAACATAAGAGGAGGGGCGGAAGGAAGGAAGAGAAACCCTCCTAGGACAAATAAGTGAGGTTATAAGTTAGCAAGGTCACTGTATACAAGGTCAACACAAATTAATCATATTTCTATATGCTAGCAGTAAACATTTAGAAACCTAAATTGAAAACACTATCATTTGCAATCACATCCACAAAAATGAGATACTTAGATATAAATTTAACAAAATATATATAGGATCCATATACTGAAAACTACAACCTGCTTCTGAAAGAAAGAAGACCTGAATGAGTGAAAATATATACTGTGTTCATGGACTGGAAGACTCATCATACTAAAGATGTCATTTCTCTCAAATTGATGTATAGATTTAACTTAATTCCTACCAAAATCTCAACATGGTTCTTTATAAACATAGATAAGCTTGTCCTAAAATTTATGTGGAAAGGCAAAGGAAGTAAATTAGCCAGAACAATTTTGAAAAAGAAGACTATAGTTGGAGGAATCAAACTATCAGATTTTAATACTTACAATTTAGCTACAGTTATCACAAGAGTGTGGTATTGACACATAGATCAATGGAATAGAATAGAGTCCTGAGATAGACCCACACAAGTACAGCAAGCTGATTTTTTTATGAAGATGTACAAGCAATTTAATGGAGGAAGGATAGTATTTTCGACAAATGATGCTGGAACAATTGACATTCAAAAGCAAAAAAAAAGAAGGAAAAGAACCTTGATATAAATATCATACCTTATACCAAAATTAACTCAAAGTGGATCATAGATTTAAAATGTAAAGCTGTAAAGCTTATAGAAGAAAACATAAGTGAAAATTGCTGAGACCTGAGGTTAGAAAGAGTCCTTAGATATGACACCAAAGGCACAATCCAAAAAAAAAAAAAAAGATAAATTGGACTTAATCAAAATAAAAAATTTGGAGGAACTCTGGTCTCAGGGGCTGGGTGCAAGGCCTCTATATGCATCACTCTATGAGCAAGTGAAACTAGACTAAGGACAAGGAAAAGAAGAAGGGCCAAATATTTGCTTTCTCATGACCCTACCACCAGTAAACTGTAACTTCTTTGTTGTAATGGATTGTATCTCTTTTCAACTATAAGCATTTAGAATAATGATTAGTGCACAATTGTCCTCAAAGAGTGATTGAATGAATCAATGACTTTGACTTCCATTTTGTCCATCTAGGTTACCATTTCTACTTTATTTATCTTTATTTTTTTACTCTATTTCTAATCCACTTTCTTGAAATAGATCTGAAGAACTCAAAACTTGTTGATATAAAAACTCCCTGGAATAGAGACAAGATGGCAGAATAGAAGGACTTGAGCTCACCTCCTCTCACGAAAGCACCAACATCACAACAAACTGCTGAATAACCATCAACAAAAAAGACTGGAACCCGCCAAAAAAGATATTCTACATCCAAAGACAAAGAAGAAGCCACAGTGAGACAGTAGGAGGGGTGCTTTCACAATGCAATCATATCCTACCAGGTGGGTGAACCAAAAAGTGGAAAATAATTACATCACAGAGGTTCTCCCACAGGAGTGAGAGTTCTGAGCCCCATGTCAGACTCCCCAGCCTGGGGGTCTGGCATTGGGAGGAAAGGCCCCCAGAACATTTGGCTTTGAAGGCCAGCAGGGCTTGAGTGCAGGAGCTCCACAGGACCAGGGGAAACAGAGACTCCACTCTTGGAGGGCACACACAAGGTTTCACATGCACTGGGACCCAGGGCAAAGCAGTGACACCATAGGACCCTGGGCCAGAGCTACCTGTGGGCCTTGTAGGGTCTCCTGGGAAAGTAAGAGTCAGCTGTGGCTCACTGCAGGGACAAGGACACTAGTGGTAGAGACCCCAGGGATATTCATTAGTGTGAGCTCTCCAGAGGTAAACATTCTGGAACCAAGACCTGGCCTGACCCATCAGCCTGCAGGCTCCATTGCTGGGAGACCTCAGGCCTAACTACCAACAGGGTGGAAACACAGCCCCACGCATCAGCAGACAGGCTGCCTAAAGTCTTCCTGAGCCCACAGCCACCTATAAACACACCCCTTGACATGACCCTTCCCACCAGTAGGACAAGACCCAACTCCACCCACCAGGGGGCAGACACCAGAAGCAAGAAGAACTACAATCCTGCAGCCTGAGAAATGGAGACAACAAACACAGAAAGCTAGAGAAAATGAGACTGCAGAGGAATATGTTCCAGATGAAGGAACAAGATAAAAGCCCAGAAGAACAACTAAGTGAAGTGGAGATAGGCAACCTACCTGAAAAAGAATTCAGAGTAATCATAGTAAAGATGATCCAATATCTCAAAAAAGAATGGAGGCACAGACCGAGAGGATACAAGAAATGTTTAATAAAGAGCTAGAAGCTTTAAAGAGCAAACAGAGATGAACAATACAATAACTGAAATGAAAAATACACTAGAAGGAATCAGTAGCAGAATAAATGAGGCAGAAGAATGAATAAGCATGCTGGAAGACAGATTGGTGGAAACACTGCTGCAGAACAGAATAAAGAAAAAGGAATGAAAAGAAATGAGGACAGTCTAAGAAACTGCTGGGACAACATTAAATGCACCAACATTTGCATTATAGGGGTCTCACAAGGAGAAGAGAGAGAGAAAGGGCCTGAGAAAATATTTGAAGCAATAATAGCTGAAAAACTTCCCTAACATGGGAAACGAAATGCTCACTCAAGTCTAGGAAATGCAGAGTCCCATACAGGATAAACCCAAGGAGGAACACATCAAGACACACATTAACCAAATAGACAAAAATTAAAGACAAAGAAAAAATATTAAAAGCAACAAAGGAAAAGCAACAAATAACATACAAGGGAATCCCCATAAGGTTATCAGCTGATTTTTCAAGAGAAACTCTGCAGGCCAGATATATTTACAGTGATGGAAGGGGAAAACCTACAACCAAGAATACCGTATCCAGTAAGGCTTTCATTCAGATTCAACAGACAAATCAAATGCTTTACAGACAAGCAAAAGCTACAAGAGTTCAGCACAACCAAACCAGCCTTACAACAAATGCTAAAGAAACTTCTCGAGGTGGAAAAGTAAACCCCACAACTAGAAACAAGAAAATTATGAATGGAAAAGCTCACCAGTAATAAAGTAAAGGTAGGAAATCATCCACACACAAATGTGATATCAAAACCAGCAATTGTGAGAAGAGGAGAGTACAAACTCAGGATATTAGAAATGCATTTGAAATTAAGAGACCAGCAACTTAAAACAATCTTGTATATATATATAGACTGCTATATCAAAACTTCTGGTAACCACAAGCCAAAAATCTACAATAGATACACACCAAAAAAAACCACAATTCTAAAGGTAGTCATAAAATCACAAGAGAAGAGAACAAAAGAGGAAAGGAAGAAAAAAATACAACAAATCCAAAACAATTAACAAAATGGCAATAAGAACATACATATCAATAATTACCTTAATTGTAAATGGATTAAATGCTGCAACCAAAAGACATAGACTGGCTGAATGGATACAAAAATCAGACCCATATATATGCTGCCTACAAGAGACCCACTTCAGATCTAGGGACACATACAGATTGAAAGTGAGCAGAAGGAAAATGTATTCCATGCAAATGGAAATCAAAAGAAAGCTGGAGAAGCAGTACTCATATCAGACAAAATAGACTTTAAAGTAAAGACTCTTACAAGAGACAAAGAACACAACATAATGATCAAGTGACTGATCCAAGAAGACGTTATAACAATTGTAAATAAGAAGATATAACAATTGTGCTCACACATACGAGAAACACAATGTATAAGGCAATAGAACTACAATCCTGCAGCCTGAGAAATGGAGACAACAAACACAGAAAGCTAGAGAAAATGAGACTGCAGAGGAATATGTTCCAGATGAAGGAACAAGATAAAAGCCCAGAAGAACAACTAAGTGAAGTGGAGATAGGCAACCTACCTGAAAAAGAATTCAGAGTAATCATAGTAAAGATGATCCAATATCTCAAAAAAGAATGGAGGCACAGACCGAGAGGATACAAGAAATGTTTAATAAAGAGCTAGAAGCTTTAAAGAGCAAACAGAGATGAACAATACAATAACTGAAATGAAAAATACACTAGAAGGAATCAGTAGCAGAATAAATGAGGCAGAAGAATGAATAAGCATGCTGGAAGACAGATTGGTGGAAACACTGCTGCAGAACAGAATAAAGAAAAAGGAATGAAAAGAAATGAGGACAGTCTAAGAAACTGCTGGGACAACATTAAATGCACCAACATTTGCATTATAGGGGTCTCACAAGGAGAAGAGAGAGAGAAAGGGCCTGAGAAAATATTTGAAGCAATAATAGCTGAAAAACTTCCCTAACATGGGAAACGAAATGCTCACTCAAGTCTAGGAAATGCAGAGTCCCATACAGGATAAACCCAAGGAGGAACACATCAAGACACACATTAACCAAATAGACAAAAATTAAAGACAAAGAAAAAATATTAAAAGCAACAAAGGAAAAGCAACAAATAACATACAAGGGAATCCCCATAAGGTTATCAGCTGATTTTTCAAGAGAAACTCTGCAGGCCAGATATATTTACAGTGATGGAAGGGGAAAACCTACAACCAAGAATACCGTATCCAGTAAGGCTTTCATTCAGATTCAACAGACAAATCAAATGCTTTACAGACAAGCAAAAGCTACAAGAGTTCAGCACAACCAAACCAGCCTTACAACAAATGCTAAAGAAACTTCTCGAGGTGGAAAAGTAAACCCCACAACTAGAAACAAGAAAATTATGAATGGAAAAGCTCACCAGTAATAAAGTAAAGGTAGGAAATCATCCACACACAAATGTGATATCAAAACCAGCAATTGTGAGAAGAGGAGAGTACAAACTCAGGATATTAGAAATGCATTTGAAATTAAGAGACCAGCAACTTAAAACAATCTTGTATATATATATAGACTGCTATATCAAAACTTCTGGTAACCACAAGCCAAAAATCTACAATAGATACACACCAAAAAAAACCACAATTCTAAAGGTAGTCATAAAATCACAAGAGAAGAGAACAAAAGAGGAAAGGAAGAAAAAAATACAACAAATCCAAAACAATTAACAAAATGGCAATAAGAACATACATATCAATAATTACCTTAATTGTAAATGGATTAAATGCTGCAACCAAAAGACATAGACTGGCTGAATGGATACAAAAATCAGACCCATATATATGCTGCCTACAAGAGACCCACTTCAGATCTAGGGACACATACAGATTGAAAGTGAGCAGAAGGAAAATGTATTCCATGCAAATGGAAATCAAAAGAAAGCTGGAGAAGCAGTACTCATATCAGACAAAATAGACTTTAAAGTAAAGACTCTTACAAGAGACAAAGAACACAACATAATGATCAAGTGACTGATCCAAGAAGACGTTATAACAATTGTAAATAAGAAGATATAACAATTGTGCTCACACATACGAGAAACACAATGTATAAGGCAAATACTAATGGCCATAAAGGGAGAATTTAACAGTAACACCATAATAGTGGGGGACTTTAACACCCCATTTTCATCAATGGACAGATCATCCAGATGGAAAATCAATAAGTAAACACAGGCCTTAAATGACACGTTAGACCAGATGTACTTAATTCATATTTATAGAACATTCCATCTGAAAACAGCAAAATACACATTCTCCTCAAGTGCACATGAAACATTCTCCAAGATAGATCACATACTGGGCCACAAAGCATGCCTTGGTAAATCTAAGAAACGTGAAATCACATCGAGCATCTTCTCTGACCACAACGCCGTGAGATTAGAAATCAACTACAAGAAAAAAAAAAACTGTAAAAAACACAAACACAAAACTGTAAAAAACTAAACAATATGTTACTAAACAACCAATGGATCACTGAAGAAATCAAAAAATACCTAGAGACGTAAGCGAAAACACAATGATCCAAAACCTATGGGACACAGGAAATCAGTTCTAAGAGGGAAGTTTATAGCAATACAATCTTACTTCAGGAAACAAGAAAAATCTAAAATAAACAACCTAACCTTACACCTAAAGCAACTAGAGAAAGGAGAACAAACAAAACCCAAAGTTAGCAAAAGGAAAGAAATGATAAAGATCAGAGTAGAAATAAATGAGAGATGAAGAAAACAATAGAAAAGATCAATGAAACTAAAAGCTGGTTCTTTGAAAAAATAAACAAAATTGATAAACCTTTAGCCAGACTCAAGAAAAAAAGGGAGAGGGCTCAAATCAGTAAAAGTAGAGATGAAAAAGGAAAAGTTACAGCTGACACCACAGAAATGCAAAGGATCATAGAGACTGATGCAAACAACTGTATGCCAATAAAATGGACAACCTGGAAGAAATGGACAAATTCTTAGAAAAGCACAACCTTCTGAGACTGAACCAGGAAGAAATAGAAAATATAAACAGACCAATCACAAGCACTGAAATTGAGACTGTGATTAAAAATCTTCCCACCAACAAAAGCCCAGGACCAGATGGCTTCAAAGGCGAATTCTATCAAACATTTAGAGAGGAGTTAACACCTATTCTTCTGAAAGTATTCCAAAAAATTGCAGAGGAAGGAACACTCCCAAACTCATTCTACGAGGCCACCATCACCTTGATACCAAACCAGACAAAGATACCACAAAAAAGAAAATTACAGGCCAATATCACTGATGAACATAGATGCAGAAATCCTCACCAAAATACTAGCAAACAGAATCCAACAGCACATTAAAAGGATCATACACCACGATCAACTGAGGTTTATCCCAGGAATGCAAGGATACTTCAATATATGCAAATCAATCAATGTGATAAACCATATTAACATATTGAAGGAGAAAAACCATATGATCATCTCAATTGATGCAGAAAAAGCTTTTGACAAAATTCAAAACCCATTTATGATAAAACTCTCCAGAAAGTAGGTATAGAAGGAACCTACCTCAATATAATAAAGGCCATATATCACAAACCCACAGCCAATATCGTTCTCAATGGTGAAAAACTGAAACCATTTCCTCTAAGATCAGGAACAAGACAAGGTTGCCCACTCTATCCACTATTATTCAACATAGTTCTGGAAGTTTTAGCCATAGCAATCAGAGAAGAAAAAGAAATAAAATGTATCCAAATCAGAAAAGAAGTAAAACTGTCACTGTTTGCAGAGGACATGAAACTATACATAGAGAATCCTAAAGATGCTACCACAAAACTACTAGAGCTAATTAATGAATTTGGTAAAGTAGCAGGTTACAAAATTCACAGAAATCTCTTGCATTCCTATATGCTAACCACAAAAAATCTGAAAGAAAAATTAAGGAAACACTCCCATTTACCATTGCAACAAAAAAAATAAAATACCTAGGAATAAACGTACCTAAGGAAATGAAAGACCTGTATGCAGAAAAGTATAAGACACTGATGAAAGAAATTAAAGATGATACAAACAGATGGAGAGATATACCATGTTCTTGGATTGGAGGAATCAACGTTGTGAAAATGATTATACCACCCAAAGCAATCTACAGATTGAATGCAATCCCTATCAAATTACCAATGGCAGTTTTTACAGAACTAGAACAAAAAATCTTAAAATTTGTATGGAGACACTAAAGACCCCGAATAACCAAAGCAGTCTTGAGGGGAAAAAAGCGGAGCTGGAGCAATCACATTCCCTGACTTCAGACTATACTACAAAGCTACAGTAATCAAGACAATATGGTACTGGCACAAAAACAGAAATATAGACCAATGGAACAGGATAGAAAACCCAGAGATAAACCCACACACCTATGGTCAACTAATCTATGACAAAGGAGGCAAGGGTATACAATAGAGAAAAGACAGTCTCTTCAATAAGTGGTGCTGGGAAAACTGGACAGCTACATGTAAAGAAATTAGAACACTCTCTAACACCATACACAAAAATAAACTCAAAATGGATTAAAGACCTAAATGTAAGACCAGATACTATAAAACTCTTAGAGGAAGACATAGGCAAAACACTCTTTGACATAAATTACGGCAATATCTTTTTGGATCTACATCCTAGAGTAGCAAAGATAAAAACAAAAACAAATGGATCCTAATTAAACTTAAAAGCTTTTGCACAATGGAAACCATAAACAAAACAAAAAGACAACCCACAGAATGGGAGAAATATTTGGAAACGAGTGACCAACAAGGGATTAATCTCTAAAATATACAAAACCACTCATGCAGCTCAATATGAAAAACACAAACAACCCAATCAGAAAATTGGCAGAAGCTCTAAATAGACATTTCTCCAAAGAAGCCATACAGATGACCAAAAAGCACATGAAAACATGCTCAGAATCACTAATTATTATAGAAATGCGAATCAAAACTACAATGAGGTATCACCTCACACCGGTCAGAATGGCCATCATCAAAAAGTCTACAAACAATAAATTCTGCAGGGACTTAATGCAGTGGTTAAGGATCCGCCTGCCAATTCAGGGGACACGGGTTCAAGCCCTGGTTCAGGAAGGTGCCACATGCCGTGGAGCAACCAAGCCCATGTGCCACAACTACTGAGCCCTGCACTCTAGAGCCCAAAAGCCACAACTACTGAGCCTGTGTGCCACACCTACTGAGGCCCGTGCTCCTACAGCCTGTGCTCCACAACAAGAGAAGCCCGTGCACCACAACAAAGAGTAGCCCCTGCTTGCCGCATCTAGAGAAAGCCCACATGCAGCAACAAAGACTCAATGCAGCCAAAGATATATACATAAATTTAAGTAATAATGATAAATAATAAATGCTGGAGAGGGTGTGGAGAAAATGGAACCTTCCTACCCTGTCGGTGGGAATGTAAATTGGTATAACCATTATGGAGAACAGTATGGACGTTCCTTAAAAAACTAAATATAGAGTTACCATATGTTCCAGCAATCCCACTCCTGGGCATATATCTGGAGAAAACTATACTTAAAAAAGATACATGCACCCCAGTGTTCATTGCACCACTATTTACAATAGCCAAGACATGGAAGCAACCTAAATGTCCACTGACAGAGGAATGGATAAAGGAGATGTGGTACATATATACAATGGAATGTTACTCAGCCATTAAAAAGAATGAAATAGGGGCTTCCCTGGTGGCACAGTGGTTGAGAGTCTGCCTGCTGATGCAGGGGACACGGGTTCGTGCCCCAGTCCGGGAAGATCCCACATGCCGCAGAGCGGCTGGGCCCGTGCGCCATGGCCGCTGAGCCTGCGCGTCCTGAGCCTGTGCTCCGCAACAGGAGACGCTACAGCAGCGAGAGGCCCGTGTACTGCAAAAAAAAAAAAAAAAAATGAAATAATGCCATTTGCAGCAACATGGATAGACCTAGAGATTATCATACTAAGTGAAGTAATAAGTCAGACAGAGAAAGACGAATATCATATAATATCAGTTATTTGTGGAATCTAAAAAATGTTACACGTGAGCTTATTTACAAAACAGAAACAGACTCACAGACTTCTAAAACAAACTTACGGTTATCGAAGGGGAAAGGTGGCGGAGAGGGAAAAATTAGGAGTTTGGGATAAACATACACACAATACTGTACATAAAGTAGATAATCAGTGCTTCCCTGGGGGCACAGTGGTTAAAAATCTGCCTGCCAATGCAAGAGACACAGATTCGAGCCCTGGTTCAGGAAGATCCCACACGCCACAGAGCAACTAAACCCATGTACCACAACTACTGAGCCTGCACTCTAGAGCCTGCGAGCTACAACTACTGAAGCCCACACGCCTAGAACCCAGGCTCCATGAGAGAAGCCACTGAAATGATGAGAATCCCACACACTGCAATGAACAGTAGCCCCCACTCGCCACAATTAGAGAAAGCCCACACGCAGCAACAAAGACCCAACTCAGCCAAAAATTAATTACGAAAAAATAGATTAAAACGACTGCATACTACAAGGAACTCTACTCACTATTCTGTAATAATCTTTATGGGAAAAGAATCTGATAAAGAATGGATATATGTATATGTATAACTGAATCAGTTTGCTGTACACCAGAAACTAACACAACATTGTAAATCAATTATACTCTAATATAAAATGTAAAAAATTAATTAATTGATTAAAAATCAATTGATTAAAACTTTGCTCTGTGAAAGACGCTGTTAAAACGAAAAGGCAAACTATACACCAGGAGAAAAGATTTACAAATAACATATATCACAAAAAGACTTATCTAGGTACATATAGTATACTTTAACCTTAATACTAAGAAAACAAACATTCCAATTACAATATGGACAGACGATACATGCGCAGCAAGTATTTTCATGAAAAGTTCAACATCATTTGCCATTAAGAAAATACAATTAAAATCATAATGAGCTATCACTACACTTCTATCAGAATGGCCAAAATAAGATGGTGTCAATTCCAAATGCTGGCAAGGATGCAGAGAAACTGAAACACTTGTGCATTGCTGGTAGTAATGTAAAATAATATGGCCACTCTAGAAAACATTGACAGTTTCTTATAAAGTCAAACATGAACTTACCTGATGACCCAGCATTTGCATTTCTAGGCATATACCCAATAAAACTGAAAACAAAACACAAAACACACAAAAACTTGTCTACAGATGTCCATAGTATTATTCATAATAGCCAGTAAGTGGAAACACCCCAAATGTCTATCAGCTGGTGAATGAATAAAGAATAGTGCTATTGCCATACAACAGATCCACAAAAAGGAATGAAATACTAATAACAACATGGATGAATGTTGGACCACTTCCCTGGTGGTCCAGTAGTTAAGAATCCACCTTCTGATCCAACAGAGAGCAGACAGCAGAAGCAAGAAGAACTACAATCCTGCAGCCTATGGAACAAAAACCACATTCACAAGATAGACAAGGTGAAAAGGCAGAGGGCTATGTACCAGATGAAGGAAAAAGATAAAACCCCAGAAAAACAACTAAATGAACTGGAGATAGGCAACCTTCCAGAAAAGAAATTCAGAATAATGATAGTGCAGATGATCCAGGACCTCGGAAAAAGAATGGAGGCAAAGATCGAGAAGATGCAAGAAATGTTTAACAAAGACCTAGAAGAATTAAAGGACAAACAAACAGAGAGGAACAATACAGTAACTGAAATGAAAAATATACTAGAAGGACTCAATAGCAGGATAACTGAAGCAGAAGAACAGATAAGTGACCTGGAAGACAGAATGCTGGAATTCACTACTGTGGAACAGAAGAAAGAAAAAAGAATGAAAAGAAATGAAGACAGCCTAAAAGACCTCTGGAACAGCATTAAACGCAACAACATTGACATTATAGGGGTCCCAGAAGGAGAGAGAGAGAGAAAGGACCAGAGAATGGGAAAGGAAATAGCTACCCAAGTCCAGGAAGCCAGAAAGTCCCATACAGGATAAACCGAAGGAGAAACATGCCAAGACACATAGTAATCAAATTGGCAAAAATTAAAGACAAAGATTATTGAAAGCAGCAATGGAAAAATGACAAATACCATACAAGGGAACTCCCATAAGGTTAAGAGCTGATTTGTCAGCAGAAACTCTACAAGCCAGAAGGGAGTGGCATGATATACTTAAAGTGATGAAAGGGAAGAACGTACAACCAAGATTACTCTACCCAGCAAGGATCTCATTCAGATTCAATGGAGAAATCAAAAGCTTAACAGACAAGCAAACGCTAAGAGAATTCAGCACCACCAAACCAGCTCTACAACGAATGCTAAAGGAACTTCTCTAAGTGGGAAACACAAGAGAAGAAGAGGACCTACAAAAACAAACCCAAAACAATTAAGAAAATGGTCATAGGAACATACATATCGATAATTACCTTAAACGTGAGTGGATTAAATGCTCCAACCAAAAGACACAGGCTTGCTGAATGGATACAAAAACAAGACCCATATATATGCTGTCTACAAGAGACCCACTTCAGACCTAGGGACACATACAGACTGAAAGTGAGGGGATGGAAAAAGATATTCCATGCAAATGGAAATCAAAAGAAAGCTGGAGTAGCAATACTCATATCAGATAAAATAGACTTTAAAATAAAGAATGTTACAAGAGACAAGGAAGAACACTACATAATGATCAAGGGATCAGTCCAAGAAAAAGATATAACAATAATAAATGTATATGTACCCAAAATAGGAGCACCTCAATACATAAGGCAACTGCTACCACCTATAAAAGGAAATTGACAGTAACAGAATAATAGTGGGGAACTTTAACACCTCACTTACACCAATGGACAGATCATCCAAACAGAAAATTAATAAGGAAACACAAGCTTTAAATGACACAATAGACCAGATAGATTTAATTGATATTTATAGGACATTCCATCCAAAAACAGCAGATTACACTTTCTTCTCAAGTGCACATGGAAGGTTCTCCAGGATAGATCACATCTTGGGTCACAAATCAAGCCTCAGTAAATTTAAGAAAATTGAAAGCATATTAAGCATCTTTTCTGACCACAATGCTATGAGATTAGAAATCAATTACAGAGAAAAAACGTAAAAAACACAAACACATGGAGGCTAAACAATACGTTACTAAATAACCAAGAGGTCACTGAAGAAATCAAAGAGGAAATCAAAACATGACAATGAAAACAGGACAATCCAAAACTTATGGGATGCAGCAAAAGCAGTTCTAAGAGGGAAGTTTATAGCAATACAAGCCTACCTCAAGAAACAAGAAAAATCTCAAATAAACAATCTAACCTTACACCTAAAGGAACTAGAGAAAGAAGAACAAACAAAACCCAAACTTAGCAGAAGGAAAGAAATAAAGATCAGAGCAGAAATAAATGAAATAGAAACAAAACAATAGCAAAGATCAATAAAACTAAAAGCTGGTTCTTTGAGAAGATAAACAAAATTGATAAACCATTAGCCAGACTCATCAAGAAAAAGAGGGAGAGGACTCAAATCAATAAAATTAGAAATGAAAAAGGAGAAGTTACAACAGACACCACAGAAATACAAAGCATCCTATGAGACCAGTACAAGCAACTCTATGCCAATAAAATGGACAACCTGGAAAAAATGGACAAATTCTTAGGTATAACCTTCCAATACTGAACCAGAAAGGAATAGAAAATATGAACAGACCAATCACAAGCAATGAAATTGAAACTGTGATTAAAAATCTTCCAACAAACAAAAGTCCAGGACCAGATGACTTCACAGGTGAATTCTATCAAACATTTAGAGAAGAGCTAACACCCATCCTTCTCAAACTCTTCCAAAAAATTGCAGGGGAAGGAACACTCCCAAACCCATTCTATGAGGCCACCATCACCCTGATACCAAAACCAGACAAAGATTAATCTCCAAAATGTATAAACAGCTCATGCAGCTCAATATTTAAAAAACAAACAACCCAATCCAAAAATGGGCAGAACACCTAAATAGACATTTCTCCAAATAAGACATACAGATGGCCAAGAAGCACATGAAAAGCTGCTCAACAGCACTAATTATTAGAGAAATGCAAATCAAAACTACAATGAGGTATCACCTTACACCAGTTAGAGTGGGCATCATCAGAAAATCTACAAACAATAAATGCTGGAGAGGGTCTGTAGGAAAGGGAACCCTCTTGCACTGTTGGTGGGAGTGTAAATTGATATAGCCACTATGGAGAACAGTATGGAGTTTCCTTAAAAAATTAAAAATAGAATTTCCATATGACCTAGCAATCCCACTACTGGGCATATACCCAGAGAAAACTGTAATTCAAAAAGACACGTGCACACCAATGTTCAGTGCAGCACCATTTACAATAGCCAGGTCATGGAAGCAACCTAAGTGTCCATCGGCAGACAAGTGGATAAAGAAGATGTGGTATATATATACAATGGAATATTACTCAGCCATAAAAAGGAACGAAATTAGGTCATTTTTAGAGATGTGGGTGAATCTAGAGACTGTCATACAGCATGAAGTGAGTCAGAAAGGGAAAAACCAATATTGTATATTAACGCATATATGTGGAACTTAGAAAAATGGTACAGAAGAACTGGTTTGCAGGACAGAAATTGAGACACAGATGTAGAGAACAAACGTATGGACACCAAGGAGGGAAAGCGGTGGGTGGTGGGTGTGGTGGTGTGATGAATTGAGAGACTGGGATTGACGTGTATAGACTAATATGTATAAAATGGATAACTAATAAGAACCTGCTGTATAAAAAAATAAATAAAATTAAAAAAAAAAACACCTTCCAGTGCAGGGTACATGGATTCAGTCCCTGGTTGGGGAACTAAGGTCCCACATGCCACAGGGCAAGTAAGCCTGTGAACCACAACTACTGAGCCCACACACCACAACTAGAGAGCTCATGTGCTGCAACTACGGAGCCCACGTGCTCTGGAGCCCATGCACCTTAACTCCTGAGCCCGCATGCTCTGGACCCCACGCACTGCACCTAGAGAGAAACCCTCACACTGCAATGAAAGGCCCTCCATACTGCAATTAAGACCCGACACAGCCAAAAATAAATAAATAATAAATATTTTTTTTAAAAAACATGGAGGAATCTTGAAAACATAATGCTAAGTTAAGGAAACCAGGCATTAAAGGCCACATATTTATTATTCCATTTATATGAAATGTCCAGAATGGGCAAATCCATAGAGACAGAAAAAGGATATACAAGTCAGATAGATGGAGATTGATCTAATACCTATGTTACTAATAGTGCCTAGTTAGCGTAAGCTTCCTGGATCTATAGCCCCATTTTGGCTTTCTAAAACTATAAATTAAACTTAAAACCCTGTTGACCCCTTCCTACCTAACAAACTTCAAGGTAAACTTACCCAAGCAAAAAGCAGATAGTATCTTTAGGGTAGAGGGCTTAAAACAAAGAAGGGGGGCTCCTGGTTCAGCCCTTGGTTCTAGTTTCACCAAGTAATGACGCCATTCCTTTTTCCTTGTGGAAAAGAGTGATAGGTGGAGAGAAACCTGAAGTATCTCTGTTATTTTCAGTCTTCTTGAGTGGAAGTTCCATATGTGAGGTATGGAAGATCAGCTTTCCCCCTCAAAATTATTATTTTTTTATTCAGTTGATGTTACTTGAGCACGTTGCCATTTGTCAGATGCTGTGCCAGTCACTACGGCATTATACTCAGTCCTAGTGGGAAAGATAAGCAACTAATACTGGGATCTTGTAAAGAGGCCTGAACCCAGGAACTTCTGCCTTCAGCAGTATGACTGACTTGAAAGGGTTCTCTGCTAAAACAACAACAACTAGATCCTGAATGAAACTAATTTTTCCTGCTTGCCGGGCTGGCAGGAATTAACAGAACTCTCCAAGGAGAAAAATAAAACCAAAACCATGAGCTGAACCTGCAGTGAAGAGCAAATACCATTTTCAGCACCATAATCAGGAAATAAGCCTTGGACCAACACCTTGGCATGTGTAGGTGAATCTGAGACATCTGATTTAAACAAGTCCAGAAACCCAAAAGAAAAGTATTCTGCTTTCTGAGTTTTAGGTTTTTTAGCTATAAAATGTGAATAATATTCACCTCATAGGGTTGTTGTAAGGCATCTGGTTTTGGAAAATAGGGTTAATGGAGTGGACAAGGGCTTTATGGGCTTGTTGCTATGTTTCATTCTGCAGATACAAACTATTGGAGATCCTTAGTCATCTGTATTTCTGTCTGGTGACATAATTATTAAAATTAGAAAGATAATTTGTTGTCTGTGAAAACTTTTCCATGTGATGGAAAAGCAAATTACTTAATTAGGAGTTAGGAGGACTATCAGAGGACAATGAGATGAGAGGATAAATAAACAATTATTAGATTAACTTTATTCATTTATCATTTGTTGAGTCCAGAATACTATGCAGGTACCAAGGATACAGGATACAAAAATAAGTTACGTCTAATGGGGGAGAGGATAAGCAGGTACTCTGTGATATGCACTAAAGTGATATTGGTATGTATAGAGTGCTACAGAGTGATCAAAGAGGGAAGCAATAAACTCTCTCCAAGGTGGAGCAAGGCAGTTGAATTGTACTCCCAATCTGTGAAACTACTTTACCTGCCAAAATACTCCCTGATGGCCCAGGGAAAAATCAGGCAGACACTAGAGAGAAATACACTCTTGAAAGATAGCTGCACGGGGCAGTATCTGTGAATTTGCTGCTCTTTTAACGAACTGCATTCCACAATCATTTGCCACTTAGGTGACAGAAAGCTGAAATTTTGTGCTTTTGAAATGTCAGGGGATAGAGGGCAAGGTTGGCAGAGCAGCAAATAATTAGGGAAGCAATCCCTAATCCCCAGAAGCAAGAGAATCACAGGAAAGGCAAACCCCAAAATTAGAGTAAAATCTGCACAAATCTTTGGCTGATAGCCAAATTTAGGCAGGCACAAGAGAGAACCACCCTGCCGCCCACCACCACGTTGAAAGAGCAGCACCTGGAAACCATAAGAACAAAGATGTCAGTACCTACATTGTGCCAGGGAGAAAAAGCTTGCAGTTTGAGTTCAGGCAAATTAACTATCTACTAGAACAACAACAAAAATGAAAAGACAGTTTTTGTAAGAAAACCATCAAATCATTATGTGTATTACCTATAATACTCAATTTTCAACCAAAAATTACTAGACATGTAAAGAAGCAGAAGTGTGACCCATACTCAGGGGGGGAAAAGTAGGCAGTAATAGAAACTGACTCTGAGCCTAAGTGTTGGATTTAACAAAAAATTTCAAAATATTTATTATAAATATGTTCATCCAATTAAAGAAAATATGGCATCAATGAATGAATAGGTAGAAAATCGCAACAGAGAAAATGGAAACAATAAACAGCAGAAATTCATTTTATAAAAGGGGGAAATTTGGATATAGAGATAGACACGTCCAGAGGCAAGATAATGTGAAGACACACATCCAGAAGCCAAGGAATGCCAAGGATTGCTAATAAACCCCAGAAGTTAGAAGAGCCAAGGAAGGGGTCTCCCCTACAGCCATCAGAGAGAGCATGGCCCTGCTGACACCTTGATTTTGGACTTCTGGACTTCAGAACTGTGAGACAATAAAGTTATGTTATTTTAAGCAAAAAAAAAAAAAAAACTTCGGGAGTTTAAAAATACAGTAACTAAAATTTTAAAATAACTAGATGGGCTCAACAGCAAATTAGAAAAGAAAACAGGATGTTGGGGTGGGCAGGAGTGACAGCAATGTTTGAGATAGAACAATAGAAATCACCCAATTTTAAGAACAGAGTGCGGGAAAAGATGGAAATAATTGAACAGAGCCTCAGAGATCTGTAGGGAAATATCAAATAATTCAAAATATGGGTAATTAGAGTCTTAAAAGGAGGGGTGGGGGTAATAAAAATTTTTTGAAGAAATAATGGCAGAAATTTTCTCAAATTTGGTGGGGAAAAAAATAATAAGTTACAGATCCTCGAAGCACAGCAGACTCAAGACAAGATGAACACAAAGAAAACCACTCCTTGACTGTCCAGAAAAAAATATGTTACATATAGGACACACAATGCAATTAACAACAGACTTCTTGGGAATCCCCTGGTGGTCCAGTGGCTAGGACTCTGCAGTTTCACTTCCAAGGGCACAGGTTTATTCTCTGGTCGAGGAACTAAGATCCCGCAAGCTACGCAGTGTGGCCAAAAAAGAAAACCAAAACACAACGGACTTCTTATCAGAAACTGGAGGGTAAAAGACATTG
Source organism: Neophocaena asiaeorientalis asiaeorientalis (assembly GCF_003031525.2). NCBI lineage: Eukaryota > Metazoa > Chordata > Mammalia > Artiodactyla > Phocoenidae > Neophocaena > Neophocaena asiaeorientalis. Next base: position 673,092 of record NW_020172985.1, on the reverse strand, counting down.
GACTGACATTTCCCTTATATCCAAATAAAGGAAAAAAGAAACCTTTAGCCAAGGATTCTGTATATGGGAAATTTGTCCTTCAAAATTAAGGACAAGGAGTTCCCTGGTGGCACAGTCGTTAAGAATCCGCCTGCTAATGCAGGGCACAAGGGTTCGATCCCTGGTCCAGGAACATCCCACATGCTGTGGAGCAACTAAGCTCATGTGCCACAGCAACTGAGCCTGTGCTCTAGAGCCTGCAAGCCACAACTACTGAGCCTGCATGCTGCAACTGCTGAGCCCACGTGCTGCAACTACTGAAGCCCATGCACCTAGAGCCCGTGCTCCGCAACAAGAGAAGCCACCACAATGAGAAGCCCATGCACCACAATGAAGAGTAGTCCCCACTCACCAAAACTAGAGAAAGCCTGTGTGCAACAACAAAAACCCAATGCCACCAAAAAATTTTTTTAAAAAGGACAAAATAAAGACATTTTCAGATAAGCAGAAAAAGAGAATTTGTCACTAGCAGACCTGCACTATGAGAAATTTTAGCTGAAGGGGAATGACACCAAATGGAAACTTGGATCTACAAAAATGAATGAAGAGAACTAGAACTTGTAAATATGTGTGTAAAAAGAAAATATTTTCTTCTATTAATTTCCTTAAAAGACAAATAACTGAAAATAAAAGTTATACTATATTGATGAGTTCATAATATATATATGTAAAATATATATGACAACAAAAATAATGGGGCACAAGGCAAGAGGAATATTTTTTAAGGTTCCTACATTTTTACCTTAAGTATTTTAATATATTTTCTAAGTATACTGGATTAGTTGAATTTGCATACTGTAATCATCTGAGTAACCACTAAAAATATAATTTAAAAATATAGCTAGAGGGGCTTCCCTGGTGGCGCAGTGGTTGAGAGTCCATCTGCCGATGCAGGGTACACGGGTTCATGCCCCGGTCCGGGAAGATCCCACATACTGCGGAGCGGCTAGGCCTGTGAGCCATGGCCGCTGAGCCTGCACGTCCGGAGCCTGTGCTCCGCAATGGGAGAGGCCACAACAGTGAGAGGCCCGTGTACCGCAAAGAAAAAAAAAAAAAAAAAATATATATATATAGCTAGAAAACCAACAAAGGAATTAAAATGGAATTCCAAAAAATATATGTGATTAATTCAAAGTGGGGTGGGAAAGGAGGAACAGAAGAACAATGAATAGATAGGAAATAAATGGCATGATTATAGATATAAAAGCAAATAAATCACCAATTAAGTGTAAATGACCCCAAAACGAATCAAAAGGCAGAGGTTGTCAGACCAGACAAAAAAGCAGTAACAACTATGAACTATTTATATGAGATGCACTTTAAATACAAAGATACAAGTACATGGAGAACAGAAGGATAGAAGTACACCATGCAAACAGTATGCATAAGAAATTTAAATTGGCTCTATTAATAACAGAAAAATAGACATCAGTACAAGGAGGATTGCTGGAGACTAAGGATAAATGATAATCCTAATAATGATAAATGGGTTAATACATTAAGAAGGTATAATAATTAAAAGTGTATATACACCTAATAAACAGAATTTCAAAAGACACAAAGCAAAAACTGAACGAAAAGGAGAAATGGTCAAAGCCACAATCATAGTTGGACACTTTATTTTTTTAACATCTTTATTGGAGTATAATTGCTTTACAATGGTGTGTTAATTTCTGCTTTACAATGGTGTGTTAATTTCTGCTTTATAACAAAGTAAATGAGCTATACATATACATATATCCCCATATCTCCTCCCTCTTGAATCTTCCTATCACCCTCCCTATGCCACCCCTCTAGGTGGTCACAAAGCACCAAGCTGATGTCCCTGTGCTGTGTGGCTGCTTCCCAGTAGCTCTCTATTTTACATTTGGTAGTATATATATGTCCATGCCACTCTCTCACTTCATCCCAGCTTACCCTTCCCCCACCCTGTGTCCTCAAGTCCATTCTCTACGTCTGCGTCTTTATTCCTGTTCTGCCTCTAGGTTCTTCAGAAACATTTTGTGTTTTTTTTAGATTCCATATATATGTGTTAGCATATGGTATTTGTTTTTCTCTTTCTGACTTATTTCACTCTGTATGACAGACTCTAGGTCCATCCACCTCACTACAAATAACTCAATTTCGTTTCTTTTTATGGCTGAGTAATATTCCATTATATATATATGTATACGTGTTCTTTATCCATTCATCTGTCGATGAACGCTGAGGTTGCTTCCATGTCCTGGCTATTGTAAATAGAGCTGCAATGAACATTTTGCTACATGACTCTTTTTGAATTACAGTTTCCTCGTCTGAGAAAACGACCCAGTAGTGGGATTACTGGGTTGTATGGTAGTTCTATTTTTAATTTTTTAAGGAACCTCCATACCGCTCTCCATAGTGGCTATATCAATTTACATTCCCACCAACAGTGCAAGAGGGTTCCCTTTTCTCCACACACTCTCCAGCATTTACTGTTTGTAGATTTTTTGATGATAGCCATTCTGACTGGTGTGAGGTGATATCTCATTGTAGTTTTCATTTACATTTCTCTAATGATTGAGAAATGCATCCTTTAATGGGTTTGTTGAGCATCCTTTCACGGGTTTGTTGGCAATCTGTATTATCTTCTTTGGAGAAATGTCTATTTATGTCTTCTGCACATTTTTGGATTCGGTTGTTTGTTTTCTGGATATTGAGCTGCATGAGCGGCTTGTAAATTTTGGAGATTAATCCTTTGTCAGTTGCTTCATTTGAAAATATTTTCTCCCATTCTGAGGGTGGTCTTTTTGTCTTGTTTATGGTTTCCTTTGCTGTGCAAAAGCTTTAAAGTTTCATTAGGTCCCATTTGTTTATTTTTGTTTTTATTTCCATTTCTCTAGGAGGTGGGTCAAAAAGGATCTTACTGTGATTTATGTCATAGAGTGTTCTGCATATGTTTTCCTCTAAGAGTTTTATAGTGTCTGGCCTTACATTTAGATCTTTAATCCATTTTAAGTTTATCTTTGTGTATGGTGTTAGGGAGTGTTCTCATTTCATTCTTTTACATGTAGCTCTTCAGTTTTCCCAACACCACTTATTGAAGAGGCTGTCTTTTCTCCACTGTATATTCTTGCCTCCTTTATTAAAAATAAGGTGACCATATGTGCGTGGGTTTATCTCTGGGCTTTCTGTCCTGTTCTGTTGATCTATATTTCTGTTTTTGTTTCAGTACCATACTGTCTTGATTACTGTAGCTTTGTACTATATTCTGAAGTCTGGGAACCTGATTCCTCCAGCTCTGTTTTTCTTTCTCATGATTGCTTTGGCTATTTGGGATATTTTGTGTTTCTATACAAATTGTGAAATTTTTTGTTCTAGTTCTGTGAAAAATGCCATTGGCAGTTTGATAGGGATTGCCTTGAATCTGTAGATTGCTTTGGGTAGTATAGTCATTTTCACAATGTTGATTCTTCCAATCCAAGAACATGGTATATCTCTCCATCTGTTTGTAGCATCTTTAATTTCTTTCATCAGTGTCTTATACTTTTCTGCATACAGGTCTTTTGTCTCCTTAGGTAGGTTTATTCCTAGGTATTTTATTCTTTTTGTTGCAATGGTAAATGGGAGTGTTTGCTTAGTTTCTCGTCCACATTTTTTGGTGGTTAGCATATAGGAATGCAAGAGGTTTCTGTGCATTAATTTTGTATCCTGCTACTTTACCAAATTCATTGATTAGCTCTAGTAGTTTTGTGGTAGCATCTTTAGGATTCTCTATGTATAGTTTCATGTCCTCTGCAAACAGTGACAGTTTTACTTCTTCTTTTCTGATTTGGATACATTTTATTTCTTTTTCTTCTCTGCTGTGGCTAAAACTTCCAGAACTATGTTGAATAATAGTGGTTAGAGTGGGCAACCTTGTCTTGTTCCTGATCTTTGAGGAAATGGTTTCAGTTTTTCACCATTGAGAACGATATTGGCTGTGGGTTTGTGATACATGGCCTTTATTATATTGACGTAGTTTCCCTCTATGCCTACTTTCTGGAGAGTTTTTATCATAAATGGGTGTTGAATTTTGTCGAAAGCTTTTTCTGCATCAATTGAGATGATCATATGGTGTTCATAAATATCAATATTTTCTCCTTCAATTTGTTAATATGGCTTATCACACTGATTAATTTGCGTATATTGAAGAATCCTTGCATTATTGGGATGAACCCCAGTTGTTCATGGTGTATGATCCTCTTAATGTGCTGTTGGATTCTGTTTGCTAGTATTAGGTTGAGGATTTTTGCATCTATGTTCACCAGTGATATTGTCCGGTACTTATCTTTCTTTGTGACATCTTTGTCTGGTTTTGGTATCAGGGTGATGGTGGTCTCATAGAATGAGTTTGGGAGTGTTCCTCCCTCTGCTATATTTTGGAAGAGTTTGAGAAGGATAGGTGTTAGCTCTTCTCTAAATGTTTGATAGAATTTGCCTTTGAAGCCATCTGGTCCTGGACTTTTGTTTGTGGGAAGATTTTTAATCACAGTCTCAATTTCAGTGCTTGTGATTGGTCTGTTTATATTTTCTGTTTCTTCCTGGTTCAGTCTCAGAAGGTTGTGCTTTTCTAAGAATTTGTCTGTTTCTTCCAGGTTGTCCATTTTATTGGTATATAGTTGCTTGTAGTAATCTCTCATGATCTTTTGTATTTCTGCACAATGTCAGTTGTTACTTCACCTTTTTCATTTCTAATTCTATTTATTTGAGTCTTCTCCCTTTTCTTCTTTTTTTTTTTTTAATTTTTATTTTGCGGTATGTGGGCCTCTCACTGCTGTGGCCTCTCCCGTTGCGGAGCACAGGCTCCGGATGCGCAGGCCCAGCAGCCATGGCCCATGGGCCCAGCCGCTCTGCAACAGGTGGGATCCTCCTGGACCGGTGCATGAACCCGCGTCCCCTGCATCGGCAGGCAGACTCCCAACCACTGTGCCACCAGGAAAGCCCTCCCTTTTTTTCTTGATGAGTCTTGCTAATGGTTTATTGATTTTGTTTATCTTCTCAAAGAACCAGCTTTTAGTTTTATTTATCTCTGCTATTGTTTCCTTCATTCCCTTTTCATTTATTTATGATCTGATCTTTATGATTTCTTTCCTTCTGCTAACTTTGGGGGGTTTTTTTGTTCTTCTTTCTCTACTTGCTTTAGGTGTAAGGTTAGGTTGTTTATTTGAGATGTTTCTTGTTTGTTGAGGTCGGATTGTATTGCTATAAACTTCCCTCTTAAAACTCCTTTTGCTGCATCCCCTTGGTTTTGGGTCATCGTGTTTTCATTGTCATTTGTTTCTAGGTATTTTTTGGTTTCCCCTTTGATTTCTTCAGTGATCTTTTGGTTATTTAGTAGTGTATTGTTTAGCCTCCATGGGTTTGCATTTTTTACAGATTTTTTCCTGTAATTGATATCTAGTCTCATAGCATTGTGGTCGGAAAAGATACTTGATATGATTTCAATTTTCTTAACTTTACCAAGGCTTGATTTGTGAACCAATATATGATCTATCCTGGAGAATGTACCATGAGCACTTGAGAAGAAAGTGTATTCTCTTGTTTTTGGATGGAATGTCCTATAAATATCAATTAAGTCCATCTTGTTTAATCATTTAAAGCTGTGTTTCCTTATTTATTTTCATTTTGGATCATCTGTCCATTGTTGAAAGTGTGGTGTTAAAGTCCCCTACTATGATTATGTTACTGTCGATTTCCCCTCTTATGGCTGTTAACATTAGCCTTATGTATTGAGGTGCTCCTATGTTGGGTGCATAAATATTGACAATTGTTATATCTTCTTCTTGGATCGATCCCTTGATCATTATGTAGTGTCCTTCTTTGTCTCTTGTAATAGTCTATTTTAATGTCTATTTTGTCTGATACAAGAATTGCTACTCCAGCTTTTTTGATTTCCATTTGCATGGCATATATTTTTTCAGGACCTCACTTTCAGTCCGTATGTGTCCCTAGGTCTGAAGTGGGTCTCTTATAGACAGCATGTATATGGGTCTTGTTTTTGCATCCATTCAGCCAGTCTGTGTCTTTTGGTTGGAGCATTTAATCCATTTACATTTAAGGTAATTATCGATATGTATATTCCTGTGACCATTGTCTTATTTGTTTTGGGTTTGTTATTGTAGGTCTTTTCCTTCTCCTTTGTTTCCTGCCTAGAGAATTTCCTTTAGCATTCATTGTAGATCTGGTCTGGTGGTGCTGAATTCTCTTAGCTTTTGCTTATCTGTAAAGGTTTTAATTTCTCCGTTGAATCTGAATGAGAGCCTTGCTGGGTAGAGTAATCTTGGTTGTAGGTTTTTCCCTTTCATCACTTTAAATATGTCCTGCCACTCCCTTCTGGCTTGCAGAGCTTCTGCTGATAGATCAGCTGTTAACCTTATGGGGATTCCCTTGTGTGTTATTTGTTGTTTTTCCCTTGCTGCTTTTAATAT
>NW_020172985.1:605067-666567 GCF_003031525.2 Neophocaena asiaeorientalis asiaeorientalis | reverse complement strand
ACCCCTGTCCCCTGCATCGGCAGGCGGACTCTCAACCACTGCGCCACCAGGGAAGCCCTGTATTTAATTTTTGATAGTTTGATTAATGTGTCTTGGCGTATTTCTCCTTGGATTTTTCCTATATTGGACTCTCTGCACTTCCTGGACTTGATTGACTCTTTCCTTTCCCATATTATGGAAGTTTTCAACTATAATCTCTTGAAATATTTTCTCAGTCCCTTTCTTTTGCTCTTCTTCTTCTGGGACCCTTATAATTCAAATATTGGTGTGTTTAATATTGTCTCAGAGGTCTCTGAGACTGTCCTCAATTCTTTTCATTCTTTTTTCTTTATTCTTCTCTGTAGTAGTTATTTCCACTATTTTACCTTCCAGGTCACTTATCCGTTCTTCTGCCTCAGTTATTCTGCTATTGATTCCTTCTAGAGAATTTTTTATTTCATTTATTGTGGTCTGGTGGGTTTTTGCCCTGCTCCTTCATCTGCTGTGTTTCTCTGTCTTCTCATTTTGCTTAACTTACTGTGTTTGGGGGTCTCCTTTTCTCAGGCTACAGGTTTGTAGTTCCTGTTGTTTTTGGTTACTGCCCCCAGTGGCTAAGGTTGGTTCAGTGGGTTATGTAAGCTTCCTGGTGGCAGGGACTCATGCCTGTGTTCTGGTGCATGAGGCTGGATCTTGTCTTTCTGGTGGGCAGGACCATGTCCGGTGATGTGTTTTGGGGTGTCTGTGACCTTGTTATGATTTTAGGCAGCCTCTCTGCTAATGGGTGGGGTTCTGTTCCTGTCTTGCTAGTTGTTTGTCATAGGGTGTCCAGCACTGTAGCCCTCTGGTCATTGAGTGGAGCTGGGTCTTAGTGTTTAGATGGAGATCTCTGGGAGAGCTTTTGCCATTTGATATTACGTGAAGCCAGGAGGTCTCTGGTGGACCAATGTCCTGAACTCGGCTCTCCCACCTCAGAGGCACAGGCCTGACACCCAGCTGAAGCACCAAGACTCTGTCAGCCACATGGCTCGGAAAAAAAGGAGAAAGAAAGGGAGAGAGAGAGAGAGAGAGAGAGATAAAATAAAGTTATTGAAATTAAAAACAAAAATATTAAAAAGTAATTAAAAAAGAAAGAAAGAAGAGAGCAACCAAACCAAAAAACAAATCCACCAATGACAACAAGCACTAAAAACTATACTAAAAAAAAAAAAGAAAACCGACAGACAGAACCCTAGGACAAATGGTAAAAGCAAATCTATACAGACAAAATCACACAAAGAAGCATACACATACACACTCATGAAAAGAGAAAAAGAAAAAAAAAAAAAAAATATATATATAAAGGAAGAGAGCAACCAAACCAATAAACAAATCTACCAATGATAAGAAACTCTAAATACTAAACTAAGATAAACATAAAACCAGAAACAAATTAGATGCAGAAAGCAAACCCTGAGTCTACAGTTGCTTCCAAGTCCACCACCTCAATTTTGGGTGATCCGTTGTCTATTCAGGTAGTCCAGAGATGCAGGGTACATCATGTTGATTGTGGAGATTTAATACCCTGCTCCTGAGGCTGCTGGGAGAAATTTCCCTTTCTCTTCTTTGTTCGAACAGCTGCTGGGGTTCAGCTTTGGAATTGGCCCCACCTCTAAGTATAGGTCGCCTGAGGGCATCTGTTCCTGCCCAGACAGGATAAAGGAGCAGCTGATTAGGGGCCTCTGGCTCACTCAGGCCCGGGGGAGGGAGGGGTACTGAATGCGGGGCGAGCCTGTGGCGGCAGAGGCTGGCATGATGTTGCAGCAGCCTGAGGCTTGCCGTGTGTTCTCCCGGGGAAGTTGTCCCTGGATCACAAGACCCTGGCAGTGGCGGGTTGCAGAGGCTCCCTGCAGGGGAGGTGTGGATAATGACCTGTGCTTGCACACAGGCTTCTTGGTGGCTGCAGTAGCCACCTTAGCATTTCATAACCATCTCTGGTGTCCACCCTGATAGCCGCAGCTCGCGCCTATCTCTGGAACTTGTTTAGGTGGTGCTCTGAATCCCCTCTCCTCGTGTACCCTGAAACAATGGTCTCTTGCCTCTTAGGCAGTTCCAGACTTTTTCCCAGACTCCCTCCCTGCTAGCTGTGGCACACTAGACCCCCTTCAGCCTGTGTTCATGCAGCCAACCCCAGTCCTCTCCCTGGGATCTGACCTCCTATGCCAGAGCCTCTTTTTCCTCCTTCACAGCTCCCTCCCAGAGGTGCAGGTCCCGTCCCTATTCTTTTGTCTCTGTTTTTTCTTTTCTCTTTTGCCCTACCCAGGTACGTGGGGAGTTTCTTGCCTCTTGGGAGGTCTGAGGTTTTCTGCTAGCGTTCAGTAGGTGTTCTGTATGAGTTGTTCCACATGTAGATGTATTTCTGATGTATTTATGGGGAGGAAGATGAGCTCCACATCTTACTCCTCCGTCATCTTGAAGGTCTCTCCCCTGGACACTTTAATACACTTCTGTCAGTACTTGATAGCACAACTGCATCCCCTCAAAGGTGAAGAAAATCAAAGATCCAAAAGCTACTATCAGCAACCATGACCTAATTGGCATTTATATCCAACAACTGCAGAATGTACATTTTTTTCAAGTGTACAAGGAACATTCAGCAAGTAGGCCATGTGTTAGGACGTAAAATAAGTCTCAGTGTATTTCAAAAGATTGAAATCTTACAGGGTTTATTTTCTGACTATGGTGAAGGTAAGCTTGAACTACATGATAATAAAGTGACTGTGTATTAAAAATTATGGGATGGGGCTTCTCTGGTGGCGCAGTGGTTGAGAGCCCGCCTGCCGATGCAGGGGACACGGGTTCGTGCCCCGGTCCGGGAAGATCCCACATACCGCGGAGCGACTGGGCCCGTGAGCCATGGCTGCTGAGCCTGCACGTCCGGAGCCTGTGCTCTGCAACGGGAGAGGCCACAACAGTGAGAGACTTGCGAACCCCAAAAAAAAAAAAAAAAAAATGTGGGATGAAACTAAAGCAGTACTTACAGGGAAATTTTTTGCTTTAAATGCTAATGTTAGAAAAGAAAGATTTTGAAAATCAAGGTATCAGCTTCCACATTAAAAAGTTAGAAAAAGAAGGGCAAATTAAATCCACAGTAAATAGAAGGAAGGAAATAGTAATGATAACAATAGAAATAAAGGGAATGGATGAAAAATCTGGTCCTTTGGAAAGATCAGTCAAATTGATAAACTTCTAGCTAGGCTGATCAGGGGAGAAAATGCAAAGGATACAAATTACCAATACTGGGAATAAAAAAAGAAAATTGGGGATAAATCTATACAGAGTATAGAATTAAAAAGATAATAAAGGACTGTTGTGAACAACTTTATGCTAATAATTTTAATAACAAAATCCATAAGTCACAGAACTAACACAAGAAGTAGAAAATGTAAATAGCCTTATGTCTACTAAATTTTAACTACAAAGCAAAATTCAGGCCCAGATAGCTTCACTGGTGATTTCTATAAACATTGAAGAAAGATATGGTACCAATCCAACACAACCTAAATAGAGGAGGTGGGAATAGCTCCCAATCATTTTATGAGGCCAATTTTATTCTGATAGCAAAACCAGTAAAAGAAATTACAAGAATAGAAAACTATAAACTAATATCCCTCATAAATATGCAAAAATTCATAACAAAATATTGATATAGTAAAACAATGTAGAAAAAAATACATAATAACCAGTGGAGTTTTCCGTAGGATTAATTTAACATTAGAAAATCAGTTAATATAATTTTTGATATTAATAGTACAAAGGAAAATCATAAAATATCTCAACAGGTGCAGAAAAATCATTTGACTAAATTTAACAACCATTTCCAATTAAAACTCTCAGAAAACGGACTTCCCTGGTGGTCCAGTGGGTAAGACTCCATGCTCCCAATGCAGGGGGCCCGGGTTCGATCCCTGGTCAGGGAACTAGATCCCACATGCATGCTGCAACTAAGAAGCCACAACTAAACATGCCACAACAAAGATCCTGTGTGTTGCAACTAAGACCCAGTGCAGCCTAAATAAATTTTTTTAAACTCTGAGAAAACAATGAGAAGAAGGGAACTCTCTCAACATGATATGGGGCATCTATGAAGACAACACAGCTAACATTATACTTAATGATGAAAGTCTCAGATGTCTGCTTTCAGCACTTCTGCTGAGAATTATACTAGATGCCTTAGCCACTGCAATAGTTAAGAAAAAGAAATAAAAGGCATGCAGATTGAAAAGGAAGAAGTAAAACTCCTCTATTTGCAGACATGATTTCTTATATGGAAAACACTAAGGAATCTACAAAAAAAGTTACCTGAACTAGTAAGTGAATTTAGCAAGGTCAGAGGATACAGGGATAATATACATACATAAATCAACAGCATTTCTATATACTAGCAATGAATAATTGGAAAATGACAAAAAATTATTTCCATTTTCAATATCATTTAAAAACATCAAATTCTTTGGGATAAACCTTTTTGGTTTGTACAGATGAATTGGGGATATAAGAGAGAAAACTAATAATTTAACTTGGGACAAGAAGTGATCTGGAAGAATTTTCGCACACAGTGATATCTGTGCTGAGTCTTGAAAGACAAGAAACTTCCAAACAATCAAAGGGATAATAATCACTCCAGACAAAAGAAAGAACATAAGCAAACATAAAGATAGAAATACTTGAGAAAGCATGGCACATTTGGGGATCTGAAGTAGTTCTGTGTGATTTGCGCACACGAGGAGGAGAGTAATCACAAAGAGGCTGAATTATGAAGGGCTTTATGAGTCTTTACTAAAGCATTTGCCCTTTATCCTGTAGCTCATATGGTGGGTTTTAAGTGAGAGAGACATGGTAATGTTGCATTTTAGGAGTTGGTGATGGAATAGGAGTTGAATTCAGACCTTTGCAGCTATTTATGTTGAGTTCAGCTAGCAGTAGAGAGGCAGTGATACTTTATGGCTGCTTCTTAGGAATGAGGCATTAGGTTTCACCAGGCAATCCCTATTCCAAGATGAGATGCATGCCAGCTTCTCACTTGACCCACCCAGGATCCTGTGTCCTGCTTTGGTGCCGTTGACAGTGGTGACCATCACATCTATTAAAAGAAATAGCATGGTAGCTGTAGTAGCAGCAAGAGCATTGCTAGCCCAGCAATTAGTACCCGACATAGCAGTGGCAATGGTACCCAACCAAGTGAGGAGACACCTGGAAGGCAGAGCAATATTTTTCCTGGCTCATGACACAGAGGTTGTTTACAGTACCTCTGGCTGGCATCATCAGGCTTTGTGAACTGCCTAATCATTTTGCCAAGGAATGGGGGTGAATATAGGAGGTTTTTTGTAATTAGTTTAGGCTCACACTTAGAATGGTTAGTTTTATAACCCTTAGTGTATTATTCTCCATATCTGACTATAGGCTGACTATACATTGAATGAAGTTGTACATTCCTAGGCCCTAACAGGGAAAGAAGGAAACAGGCCTGGGTTTGAATGTCTGTCTCTGCTACATAACTGTATAATCCATAGGTAAATAACCTAACCCCTCTGAACTCTAGTTTCCCCATCTGTATAATGGAGATGATAATGCCATCCTGACAGGGTCATTGTGAAAATTAAAGATGTGTGAAAGCACTCAACACATTCGTAGCACAAAGTAGATTCTCATATTAGTTTCCCTTCTTTAGCTTCTGTTGTAGGTTATCCTGTGTATTTGCTTTTCCAAACAAAGTTTGCTTTTTACTTTGACTTAAGGTTGAAATCTTCTCTACTACACCCCCGTCCACCTTGGATCATAATACGTTTCCCCCTGTGTCCTCTGTTATGTGCTTGTGGCATTTAGATAATTTAAGAAGGTATAGAAATTGGCAGCTTTGACAGAGGAAAATTTTAGCCAAAAGAAATAAACTAACACTTATGTTATATAAGATATATAGGGGCTTCCCTGGTGGCGCAGTGGTTGAGAGTCCACCTGCTGATGCAGGGGACACGGGTTCATGCCCCAGTCCGGGAAGATCCCACATGCCGTGGAGCGGCTGGGCCCGTGAGCCATGGCCGCTGAGCCTGCGCGTCCGGAGCCTGTGCTCTGCAACAGGAGAGGCCACAACAGTGAGAAGACCGCATACGGCAAAAAATAATAATAATAATAAAGATATATAAATTGTCAGTGAAGTGAAAAAGTGAAATAGTTTTATCCTTAAAAGCTAAGCTTTAAGTCCTCTTAGATAAAGCCAAGACCCCTACTTGACCTCTTATCTTCTCACAATCCTTCAACAGGACTTCATTGACTTAACTAGAGAAACCAGACCAAGGGCAAAGGATCGCAATGGACTCTGTGTGATTGACCTAACAGGATCTGAGGAAGAAAATAGACCTATTGCCACTCTTGACTTGACTCTAGAACCCGTTGCTCCTTCCCAGAAAGAGCCAGCCAGTCTTCAAGCATGTGCCAGCCTCTCCAGCAAAGAGGTGATGGAAGGGCGGGTAGACAGAAGCTCTCGGCCTGCAGCACGGAGAATCATTAACAGTGATCCTGTGGATTTGGACCTTTTGGAAGAAACTGCATTTGAATGTCCCCAGCCCCCTATGTCCATCAGTGGGGACTCTGTTTATCCAGGAGAGCCGAATTGTAGCTCAACCATATTCAAAGGTGACCTCGGCTTCTTGGCAAGCCTACAGCTATCTTCAGATATTCACTCCCTCCCTGCAACAAGCAATAATGGTAGCCGTAGCAATCAAAGGGCACCCTTGCCATGCCCACAGCAAGATGTGCCTTGCCCTCCACAAGCCTTGCCATGCCCACTGAGAGCCTTGCCATGCCCACTGCGAGCCTCACCATGTCCACCACGAGCCTCCTCATGCCCACCGCGAGCCTTGTCATGCCCATCACAAACCATGCAGTGCCAACCACAAACTTTGCCTCACCCACCTCAAGAAGGGCCATGCCCTCCTCAAGATGTGCCATGCCCTCAGAATGTGCCATGTGCTCAGCAGAATATGCCAAGTCCACCTCAAGACTCATCATGGCAACTTCAACACTCACAAAGCCCACCTCAAGACTCACTGGGCCTACCTCAAGATGTACCAGGCCCACCTCAGAACATAACGTATCCACAAGATGTGGCACACCTGCAAGACATGCCACAGTCACCAGGAGATATGCTACAATCATCAGGAGACATGCCCCAGTCAGCAAGAGATGTGCCACAGTCACCAGCTGATGTCCTACAGTCACCAGCAGATGTGTCACGGTCACCAGCCAATGTACCACAGTCACCAAGAGACACGCCACCATCACCAGGAAGTGTACCACATTCACCTGGAGAAGTCCCACACTTATCAGGAGATGTGCTACATTCACCTGGGGACATGTCATGCTTGCCAGAAGACATGCCACACACACTTAGAGACTTGCCTCATTTACCAAAACTCAGGCCTGACTCTCCGCAAAATGACGTACAGAAACATGACACCCCTATGGATGTCTCAGCTCCATCCTCTCCAAGCTGCTCTCCCAGCCCACAGTCTGAAACTTCCTTAGAGAAAGTTCCTTGGCTCTCTGTCACAGAAACTCCAGCCAGAAAAGAGATATCACTGTCAGAGCCTGTCAACCCCAGATCTGCCCAGGTGCAAGCACGAACACCACAAGGTGGGTTGTACAACAGACCATGCCTGCATAGACTGAAGTACTTCTTACGACCTCCGGTGCATCACCTCTTCTTCCAGACACTAATACCAGATAAAGACACAAGAGAGGTGAGCTAACATGTCTTCCTCTGGGGATCAGGTGTCCTTTGTATAGGCCTAGCATGACGTTAGTATGCTACAAGGAGTCCATGCATGAGAGGACAGGCCCAGCTGAGTTAAGACATTTTTATCTTTCTCCCACTGTGGAACCATTCAGTGTAGAATCAGATCTGGGTTCAAATTCAGCCCCACACTTAAAATCTGGCACTGAAGAAGTCACTTCACCTATCTATAAAATGGAGATAAGAACATACTTCACAGTATCATTAAAGGAGATAATATGTAAAGTGCCTGTCGGAGTGTCTGGCTCATCATAGGCCTTCATCAAATACTTCTCAATTCATCTGCCTTTCCTTCCTCAATTCCTGATGCCCTCATTACAGCTTCCATATTACAGAGATAATAATACTCATGACACTTTGGTACCTTCAAAATTGTTACTCTCTAACTTGGGGGGAGGAAATTCAACTTTAAGATTTTTTTTATTGAAGTTGATTTACAATATTGTTTTAGTTTCAGGTATACAGCAAAGTGATTCAGTTATATATTTGTTCAGATTATTTTCCATTACACATCATTACAAGATACAGAATATTGTTCCCTGTGCTAGACAATAGATCCTTGTTGCTGATCTGTTTTATGTATAGCAGTTTGTGTCTGTTAATCCCATACTTCTAACTTGTCCTTCCCCACCTCCCTTTCCCCTTTGGTACCCATAAGTTTGTTTTCTATATCTGCAAGTCTGTTTCTGTTTTGTAGATAGATTCATTGGTATTATTTTTTTGGATTCCACATATAAGTGATATTATATAATATCTGTCTTTCTCTGTCTGACTTACTTCACTTAGTATGATATTCTCTAGGTCCATCCATGTTGCTGCAAATGGCATTATTTCATTCTTTTTTATGGCCGAGTAATATCCCACTGTGTGTGTGTGTTTGTGTGTGTGTGTACCATATCTTCTTAAACCAATCATCTGTTGATGGGCACTTGGGTTGTTTCCATGTCTTGGCTATTGTACATAGTGCTACTATGAACATTGGAGTGCCTGTATCTTTTTAAATTAGAGTTTTCGTCTTTTTCCAGATATATGCCCAGGAGTGGGATTGCTGGACATATGGTAGCTCTATTTTTAGTTTTTTGAGGAACCTCCATACTGTTTTCCATAGTGGCAGCACCAGTTTACATTCCTACCAACAGTGTAGGAGGGTTCCCTTTTCTCAACACCCTCTCCAGCTCAATTTTAAGACTTTAACAGGAATGCTACTTCCCATTAGTCTTCATCGATCTGTAAGAACTAAACTAGATGTGTAAGAAAAAAAAAAATTGTGGCTAAGTCCCATAACATGAAGCTTTTTTTCATTATACCTAACCACATTCCCAACATTAAGAAGACTGGCTTGAAGTTGTTCAAGAATCCAAAAGGTGCTTCTCCTGTTGGAGCAATCCGTAATCCAGCTTAGTGGGTGTCAGGCATTCACATTGATTTGCCCTTAGAGAGTGAATTTTTTTTTCTCGTTTTAATTGTTCTACCTTCTAGTAGGCTTTATGTCTCCTCCTTCTGAATGACTTTCCCCAACACTAGCTTGTTCTCTTTTTTCCTATGAGTTTGCCTCTGATTGGCAATACATCATTCCATTATTGAGCACCTGGAGGACTTGAGAAAGCTTTTTACCTAGTCAAGGCTGTAGTGCTTTGTAGGTGCTACACAACCAAAGAAGCCATCAGTAGATACAGGATTACAAGGTGGCAATTAGGCTACACAGAGTGGCTTTTCTTCTTCCTCTTTATTTCTTAACTTCTCAAAGAATCTCAGCCATCTAGAATACATCTGTAAACACTCTGTCTCTTTCGATTACTTTTGGGCTTTTTATAAGTGCTTCTTCACTAAGTCATTCTCCCCCCAGAACTTGTTTTATGTATTTTCTATTCTGTTCTAATTCATTGGGGGTTTTGGTCAGTACATTATTTTTTTTATTGAAGTATAGTTGATTTACAGTATTATATTAGTAATGGGCAAAGGATTTGAATAGACATTTCTCAAAAGATTTTCTGTATCGTTAGTCATTAGGGAACTGCAAATCAGAATCACAATGGGATACCACTTTGTATCGACTAGGATGGCTATAATAATACTTACTATAGCCATTTATAGCCAATAAATATAATATATTTATTATATTAAATATATATTTAATACTATATAACTATATTATTAAAATATAGTTGATTTACAATATTATGTTAGTTTCAGGTATACAACAAAGTGATTCCGTTATTTTTTTCAGGTTACATTCCATTATAGGTTTTTACAGGATATTGAATATAATTCCCTGTGCTATACAGTAAATTCTTCCAAGAACTTCTTAGCCAGTGTCCATGCTGCCGCTAACCAGACATTAGCCTTAACTCCCCTGAGTTATCAGTGAGATCAGGGGTTACCCTCAGGTGTCCTGAGACATAAGAAAGCTAACTGCCCTCTCCCCAGAAGGGCAATTCCAGCCATCACTGTTCTTCTGTTATACATAAACTATCAAACTTTGTTTGGCTTATGTTTTAAAATTAATACTTATTCTAGATTTTAAAAATAATGCTTGCTTAAGAAATAATTACCCATGATGCTATCAGTCAGCATTTATTAATGTTAATAATTGGGTGTATTTCCTTCCTGGTTGCCTTTTTATGTGTAGACACTTTAAATTTTTTAATAATTGGGGGTTTTAACAATAATATATTTATTATTGTTGGTTTTATTGTTTATAGAGAGTTTGAGTTTAGATGGTAGCTATGGAGTTATACCGCTGTATGAAACCAGCTTCTGCCATCTATTGCATGACAAATTCTCACTCTAAATCTCAGTTTCCTTATCTATAAAATAGGAATAATAATAACATGTATTTCTTACAGTTGTTGAGAGAATTAAGTGAGGATAAGTTGAATGTTAAAACTTATTATTATAATTATTGTTGTTATTATATCAGACTTTTTAATGTTTGTTTTTCTTCTGATGATGTGTCTATTACAGAAAAATTGAAAACTACAAAAGAACATCTAGAGGAAAAATCATCCATCATTTCACCACCCAGATAATAGAAAACCACTTTTCATACATTCTCTTTCATTCTTTATATACATACTGTTTGGGGGTTGGGGGGGGCGGTGAAGCAACTTAATATTTACTGTTGGCTCAAAAAAAATCAACAAAATGGAATTCTTCTAACAATAAAAGATATTTAAAGCATCTTTATTCATCTCTTTGTTTCAGTATCTGATATAGTATCATAGCTACCCCTAAATATCTTATCACCCTTATTCCAAAATCAACTTAGGCTAGCTCTTAAATCTTTTGTACTTTCCTTTCTAATGCTATATTTTAACACAGATGAAATCATGTTACATGTAGAACTTTGTATTCTTATTTGTTAACTTAATATAAGCATTTTACCATGTCATTAGAAGTTTTTTAGATAAGGCTTTCCAGTCTCAATTTTTAAAATTATGAATATTTAAAATGCATGGAAAACTTCCCTGTCTTCAACTTGTTCCAGAACCTCTAGCTTTTATGTCTATAGAAACCCATCCTAATTTATTTCTTTTTATCTCTGCAGAACAAGGGTCAAAAATTAGAACCTATCCCTCATCGAAGACTAAGGATGGTAGCAAACACCATTGAAGAAAACTTTCCCCTGGGGACTGTGCAGTTTTTGATGGACTTTGTGTCACCCCAGCATTACCCACCCAGAGAAATTGTGGCTCACATCATCCAGAAAATCCTGCTCAGTGGCTCTGAGACTGTGGATGTTCTAAAGGAGGCCTACATGCTTCTCATGAAAATTCAGCAGTATGAACCTTAGCTTTTGGCGAATCTTCTGGGGAACCTGGACTCAGGGCACAACTTTCTCTTGCCTAAGATTTATTCATCTAACCATTAGAGAGGGTGACTTAGTATATTAGTATTATTTGTATTGCAAGTGACAGGAAACTCAATCCAAACTGGCTTTAACAGCTGGTAAAAGAGAATTTAATGACTCGTGTTACTGGAAACCTAGGAATAACATGTGACTTAATTCAGTTCAGAAATGGTTACCAGGATCCATTTTTCAGCTCTGCGTTGCTGTTTCTAGGCTTCACATGGTAACCTTCTCAGCCTCTAGCTTTTACAACATTCTTAGTACAAAAGAGGGTCCACTTCCTTTATAATCACACAGAGTTCTGAAATTGAGTCTTATAGGTTTTAATTGGCATAACATAAGACCTGAGTCCATCTTTGAGCTAATCATTGTGAACTGAGGAATAGAATATCAAGATTGACATGCTTCACAAACTTCATCCCAGGGTCCTAGTGGGTAAAGCCAGTGGGCTAAGAATAATAAAGAGTTGATTTCTTCAAGGCAAAATTGGGGTACTAATGCTTCCCAAAAGACAGGTGGATACTGGGTAGCCAAAGAAAATGAACTTACATTACCCTCAGATGACATGGTATTGTATCAAAGCATGGGCAAGAGCACTGAGGATAAGAGGAGGCTTCTTGCTTCTATCATCTTCGAGATCCCATCCCTTCTTCCACTAAACTCTCCAGAATTCTAATTGATGTCACTTTACTTTCAGGCTACATCCAGCTAATGCCAAGACGGTGGAGTGGGACTGGAAGCTGCTCACTTATGTCATGGAGGAAGAGGTAACATAGCAATTGCAAGCAAAAATCTTTTGCACAGGAGGTTTTTTGTTTGTTTTTTTTTTTGCGGTATGCGGGCCTCTCACTGTTGTGGCCTCTCCCGTTGCGGAGCACAGGCTCTGTATGCGCAGGCTCAGTGGCCATGGCTCACGGGCCCAGCCACTCCACGGCATGTGGGACCTTCCCAGACCGGGGCACGAACCCGTGTCCCCTGCATCGGCAGGCGGACTCTCAACCACTGCGCCACCAGGGAAGCCCCGCAGAGGAAGTTTTAACTAGAAATAAAAGTGACTGTAAATCTGGTAGTAACGTCTTTGCCATTATTCCTTTCTTTTACTCCCCCCAATCCCGACCAAAACATTCCTATTGAAATGGTATGTGCTTTCTTCCAATTCAAGATTGAATACATTCACTTATCCCTCTCCTTTTTCAGATTCCATTTAAAATAACAGTAAATGAATAGAGAAGTGTATAAACCTATGGCACTGAAAATAAGGGGAAAGACAATAGATTTGAATGAAGATTGGAAGAGCTAAAGGAAATATAAGAGTGATTACTGATGAAGCTAGGCTGAGGAAGCTACAGGCTAGAATACATGAGGAAGGGCTGTAGCCAAAGAGGGAGGAAATCTGCCCTTTAGAGCAGAGAATTTTTGGACCCAGAAACACAATATATAAGAAGGTTGAAGTAGGATATGAGCTGTAAGTCTGTTGAAAGCTTGTAGATGGAACTGATAATCTCTCTATTTTTGAGTACAGAAAGCTCAGTTGCCAGGTTACCTACCTTTCAGGCAAAAAATCAGAGGATTCATTGTCTAAAAGAAATCGAATGAACCATCTGTCATAAATGAAGGCAGCTAGTGTAGGGTTGGTGCTCCAGAAAAAAAGTCTGCATTCTGACCTTTAGGGATCCCTAAACTTAATTGCCAGCTTTCTGTCTGCTAACCCAAAAGCACTTGGATGGAACAAATTATTGTCAACTTAGAACTCTATACTCAGCCAAACTATTAGTCAACTGTGAGGGTAGAATAAAGACATTTCCAGACATGTACAAACTTGACAAAATATCCACACACCCCATTTCATAGGTTACTTGAAGATATGCATACAAAGAATAGGGGAACAATCAAAAAAGGGGGAGACACAGGATCCAGTATCACTAGATCTAATCCAGAAGAGTAAGGAAGAGAAGTCCTGAGATTACTGCAAATAGTAGACCTAGAGGGCAATCACTCCAGATTGGAGCAAAAAAATACAGGGCTTTAAGGAAGCATGATCTGGGAAACACCACCAAGAGGGCAGACAAGGAAGCTCCAGGCTCTTATTCCCCAATGGAGATACCAAGTTAACAACAATATATGGACCAGAATACCTTTGTGAAAACTCTAGAGACCAGTTGAGAAGTTGTAGTACTCAGGCCAATGCATAACCAAGAAGGTACTCCATTGAAAGGAATAGGAAAGTTTGTGGTGTTTTGTGTGTCCATACCCCTCCCTCTACCTAGCATAGCACAGTGCAACTAGGAGGAAATCTCCCATACCTTGGCTCCTCCCTTGGGATGGAAACAGAAGAGTGGACGTTGAGTCCAGTGTTCTGACTTGTTAGGAGGATAGTTTCTGTCTTACTTGACTCAGAGCACTGTTGAGAACAGTGGCTTAGTTTTCTGGCTGAAAAGAAATGTGAGCACTGCAGCATTTTTGAGCTGCAGAGAGTATGCAGTTCCACAAACAGGTACTGGGGGAGCAAGAGACTGTGGGCTTTCAAGAAGAAGTAGGGGCAAGCCATTTGGGAAATTAAGGCAGATAAAAGCACACACACAAGCTCAGAGAAAACACATCTCCAGTAAAGGTCTGAGAGGTCTCAGGACCTTTAGCCAAGCTGATTGGTGAAGGTCTTGCCATGCATGAACTCAATGGATAAAGACTGGGAAAGGTGTTTTTTTCAAATGTTTAAATCTCAAAAGAAGATTACAAAGCATACAAAGAGGCAGGGAAATGCGACCCAATCAAAAGAATGAAATAAAGCTCCAGAAACTGACCCTAAAGAAACACAAATCTCTCAACATACTGACAAAAAAAATTTTTTAACTATCTTAAAGATGCTCAAGGAGCTAAACAAGAACACAGACAACAAAATGAAGCAAGAAAATAATGCATGAACAAAATGAGAATATTAAATTTTTAAAAACTGTAGAAAATAATCAAACATATCCTGGAGCTGAAAAATACAGTTACTGAATTGAAAACTTCACTAGAGGAGTTCAACAACAGTCTTGGTCAGGCAGGAGAAAAAAAATCAGTGAACATGAAGAAAGGTCATTGAAGTCACTGAGACAGAGGAGCAAAAAGAAAACAGAATAAAGAAAATTGATGAGCACCTAAGGGACTATGGGACACCATTAAATGGACCATATACACATTAGGGAAGTCCCAGAAACAGAAGAGAGAAAGGGGCAAAGAGCTTATTTGAAGAAATAATAACCAAAAACTTTCCAAGTCTGAGGAAAGAAGTGGGCATACAAATTCAAGAAAGCTCCAGTAAGAATAAACCAGAGAGACCCCACACCAAGACACATTGTAATCAAACTGTCAAAAGTCAAAGACTTTTTCTTTGAAAGACTTTTTCTTGAAAGCAGCAAGAAAAAAGTGAGTTTGTATAAGACTCTCAGCAGATTCTCAGCGAAACCTTGCAGGTCAGAAGGCAATGGGATGATGTATTCAAAGTTCTAAAAGAAAAGAACTGTCAACCAAGAATACTATATCTGGCAAAACTTTCCTTTAAAAATGAGGGTGAGCAGCAGGAGAGAAGTGACACATCAATACAAGATCCTCAATAAGATTATCAGAGATTTCTCATTAGAAACTGGAGGCCAGAAGTTAGTGGGGCGATATATTCAAAGTGCTAAAGAATAAAAGTCAACCAAGATTCCTGTATCCAGCAAAACTGTCCTTCAAAAATGAGGGAGAAACTACTGGGCATATACCCTGAAAAAACCGTAATTCAAAAAGAGTCATGTACCACAATGTTAATTGCAGGTCTGTTTACAATAGCCAGGACGTGGAAGCAACCTAAGTGTCCATTGACAGATGAATGGTTAAAAAAGATGTGGCACATATATACAATGGAATACTACCCATAGAAAGAAACGAAATTGAGTTATTTGTAGTAAGGTGGATGGACCTAGAGACTGTCATATAGAGTGAAGTAAGTCAGAAAGAGAAAAACAAATATCATATGCTAACACATATATGGGGAATCTAAAAAAAAAAAAATGGTTCTGAAGAACCTAGGGGCAGGACAGGAATAAAGACGCAGATGTAGAGAATGGACTTGAGGACATGGGGAGGGAGAAGGGTAAGCTGGGACGAAGTGAGAGAGTGGCATAGACATATATACACTACCAAATGTAAAATACATAGCTAGTGGGAAGCAGCTGTATAGCTCAGGGAGATCAGCTCAGTGCTTTATGGCCACCTAGAGAGGTGGGATAGGGAGGGTGGGAGGGAGACGCAAAAGGGAGGCGATACGAGGATATAAGTATACGTATAGCTGATTCACTTTGTTATACAGCAGAAACTAACACACCATTGTAAAGCAATTATACTCCAATAAAGTTGTTTAAAAAAAAAATGAGGGAGAAATAAAGACATTCCCAGATAAACAAAAGCTGAGGGAGTTCATTTACTACTATCCCTGCTCATCAAGAAATGCTAAAGGGAGTCCTGAAGGGTAAAATGAAAACTAAACAGTAACTTGAAGCCGTATGAAGAAATAAAGATAAATACATGGGCAGTTATAAAAGCTATTATTGTAACAATGGTTTGTAACTCCACATTGGTTTTCTGTAATGTATTAAGAAACTAATACATTTTTAAAGTATTAATCTAAAAGCTAGTATTATTGTAACTCCACATTTTGTTTTCTACATAATTTAAAAGATTAATGCATTTAAAAGAATTATTAGTTTATTTTGGGGCACACAATATATGAAGATATAGTATTGTGACTTCAACAACTAAAAGGGGTGGGAACAGAGCTGTAAAGGAGCAGAGTTTTTGTGTGTTATTGAAGTTAAGCTGGTATAAATTCAAAGTATTATAATTTTAGAATGTTAACTGTAATCCCCATGGTAACCACAAAGACAATAGCTATAGAATGTACACAAAAGGAAATGAGAAAGGAATGTAAACATTTCACTAGGAAAAAATCAAAGACAATAATGCAGGAAATGAGGGACAAAGAAACTATAAGGCATTTACAAAACAAATAGCACAAGGCCAGAAGTAAGTCCTTCCTTGTCAGTAAAGGGAAACCAATGAATTGTGCATGCCTGCCTGCTGTGTGACAGACACTTACGCTGGCTTTGGTAAGGTTAGAGTTATCACCACATAAATCACAAGGACACTGAGACTCAGCGGGGTAAGTTAAATACGGGATGGAGCTGAGTTTCAAACAAACAAATAAATAAGGTCTGTGCACCACCAAAGCCCATGCTCTTTACCTGCATCAGTTAGGCTTCAACAGTTAGGATCATTTCACCTGTAACAGGAAACCCAGCTCAGACTTGCTTTCACAGTAAGGATATACATCAGCTCATCTTACTAGAAGTATAGCAGTGAGATAGACATCATGGTTGCTTGATCTAGTAGCTTGGCATAGTCATTTTTTCTGTCTCTGTTCGGATATCCACAGTTTAGGGTTTATCCTGAGACTGATAGTTAGGTTCAGTGAAAGAAAGAGACTGACTTTTCAAGCTCTAGGATTGCCCTATTTGCCCTCTTTTATAATGACCTAGACTGCTTGCTCTCTCCCAGAAACCTCTCTTTTAGATACACAGTCGTTGACTCATGGGCCTTCCCTTGACTTAGTATTTATGAGAGCCCAGTGCTCAGTGTCGTCCAGGAGATCGAGAGGAAATACTTCTCATTTTTTCTCCCCCAGGGACAGAATCTGCCCGGGCGAGTCCTTTTTCTACGTTATGTAGTACAAACCCTGGAAGATGATTTCCAACAGATCCTGAGGAAGCAGCGACAGCACCTGCAGCAATCTATTGCAAGCACTGTGCTATCCTGTGACAAGCAACCCCACAATGTCAGGTAACCAGCCATCTGAGCCCTGGGATGACAAGAGGTAGGGGCTGTAAGTGGGCAGCTACTCAAGTCCGGAGAACATCAGGTGGATGAGATTTTCTAGTAGCTAGATAGTATAACAGGGATAGTTATTACAACTATAAACAGTCCTAGAAGAAAACCTCTCTGTACCAACTGTGTGTCAGATGCCATAACTTGTGTGGTTTTTTTCCCGAGGACCATCAGACTTCCTTTAGTCTATTTCAGTATTGTTCAGACGGCCTTGTGAGATCCAGGGGGAAAACTTGACTTGTGTAAAACTTTTCACAGCTTTTATAAACCTAAATTTATTTCCATCCCCCTGAGTAACTCAAGATAAAATCTCATTTGTCACTACTACTTTCTGAAAAGCCTATTATTATAATAGGTCATGTGGCTGAAAATAAAGTACAGTAAGGTAGCAAGCACGTGTTCTTTTTTTGTAGGATCAGGTCCAAAGCTTCTGGAAGCTTCAGAGTGGGGAACTACCATATCCTTATACCAACGGGGTGAAATGTGGTTTATAGGGTAGGGATCTCAGGCTAGAATTTTCATCCTGGAACTACAAGCTTTGCTTCTTTTGGAAACGGTTCTCACCAGCATTCCTTTTTTCAGAGCATCATTGAGATTTTTTTTCACTCACATTTACATTCTCATATGTTCTGGCATATTTGTTAAGAATAGTTTTCACAGGCCAGTGTGGGATATTGACTATTATAACTCCTTTAATTAGAAAAGGGGGACGTTTCATTACGTTCTAAGTAACAGTCTGCTTTTTCTCCCTTAGTTTGCATGCTTATATCCATTTCCCTAGATGTACCATTTTATGTAAAGTTTAAATGTTAATGATTATAGGGGGTAGAAAATCAGTAAGTAGAGAAACTACAGAGAGCACAGGATAGCATAGTTGGGTTTAAAATTGAAAAATAACAATTTAAATAGTGAGAGCAACTCTCCTGACCATTCTGCTTTGTGAGCTTAGGCATTGGATTGGGAGATGGGAGACATGAACCCAACTCAATCCAGTGACAAGTCACTCACTTTCATTGTGTGAGCCTCTCACTATACCCAACACTGTACTCTTGGGTTTAAAGATAGGCATTGGTAACCGCTAAATGCAAGCCACATACTCTATTTTGTGCTTTATCAATGAAAAAAATCAGTTCCAGCTGGAGGGGAAACCAGCTGTATTTGATTCAATAAGAGAGGGCTATTAGATTGAGGTTGTGGTTACACGGATATGTGCATGTATTTATCAGAACTCATCAAACAGTATATAGCTGTGCTTTGACCTCTAACGGGTGGGACAGTTGTCAGAGCTTTCTGAGAGGCTGTTCCCGGGTTATAATCCTCAGCTTAGCTCAAATAAAATTTTCCATTTCCTTCTTAAAATAAAAAAATTTCATCAAACAAAAACCAGTGTGCAATTTATTTTATATGTTACACCTCAAAGATAAGTTTTTAAAAAGAAAGTGATGGTAAGTCAGTCTCCATATGACCCCTTAAGGGATTTTCTTTTCTTTTTTTAACTGCGCATACAAAGAATAATCTAGTTCTACATGATTTAAGAAATACACTAGTCCCCAGATCCCCTCACCCACATTTTCCTTTCCCAAGGGGTAACTACTTTCAACTCTTTTAAGTGATTCTTCGGATTTTTACCTCTTTATGGCTAAATAAACTGCTTGTGTTGCTAATTGTTGATTTTTCATTGTTAGCTATTATCTATTAACTCCCCACATGAAAGATGAGGAGTTAGCTCTTTTTCCTCTCTACCTCCTCTCTCTCTCTCTCTTTCTCTCTCTCTCTCTCTCTCTCACACACACACACACACACACACACACATCCCAGCCCCCATGCCATTAATAGAGTTATATCATAATTTTGTTTAGATCAGTATCCAATGTTTCCATCACTATAACTATGTGTGCTAGTCAGAGTTGAGCCAAGTACTAAACTGTAATTACTTTTTCTTTCACTCATACCTTTTTTGTTTTCCTTAGAGTTAATAACTGCCTCATTTTTAGTTTCCTCGTATTGTTTGTGCATATCAGAAGTCAACCCTAGATTCTCTGCCGTTTGGTTTAAATATCCCATCAAGATGTTTATTCACACTGGGTTAGTCTTATGAAGTTCTTCTTCTTGAAGATCTGTGGTGGAACGTTTTGACCTCCTTCAATCTGGATTGGTTGTCCTCTTTTCCAGTCTTTATCATAAATGTGAAAATTCCCTTCACCTGTTTCCAGTGTTGGATCTCTGTTTCATATCTTCTCTTTCTTGGTTTACTCCCATGTTTTTGATAGATCAGTCTCCAGTAGCTTCTTAGAAAGGTATGTGGGAAGTAAAATTTTAGAGATCTTGTATGTCTGAAAATATCTTTATCTTCCCACACGTTGATTGATAAGTAAGTATAGATATTTAGGTTAGAAATATCTTTTCTACAGAATATTAAAGGAAATCTTCCATTGTCTTCTAGCTTCCAGAATTGCTGTAAAGAAGCCATAAGCTACTTTGATTACTGATTCTTTGTGTGTGCCTTGATTTTTTTCTCTGGCTGTTTATAGAATCCTCTTTTTGCCCAATATACTTGTTTTAGATCTATGTTCATCTAGTATGCTGGGCATTCAATGGGCCATTTCATATCCGTCATTCTTGGAAAATAGAATTTTCATTCCTATTATCATGTTTTTAATTTCCAAGAGCTCTTTTTCTTTAAATGTTCCTTTTTAAAAATAATAAATAGAATTCTGTTCTTGTCTTTTTCTTTCATGGATCCGTATCTTTTCATATCTTTGATTATACTAATGATAGCTTTTGTTTTTGTTAATTCCCTGTATAATGTCTGTTTTCTCCAAGTTGCTTTTTTGAGGAGAAAGGAGGGTTGGTTTGGCTTTTTGGTGTTTATCTCTCATGTTAGAATATGTCCATAGATGTCTGGTAAACTTTTGTAATCTATCCACGTTTAAGGGTGACTCAAAAGCTCTTGGAAGCTCTGAGTACAGGTGAGGACTTGTCATTTCTGAGCTTCCCTGTGGGTGGAACTGGCTGTCCATTTCTTAGAAAATACTTCGTCAGTGTCTTTAGGTCTTTCCTCTTGGGCTGGATGAGTTTTCCAGAAAAGACTTCAGATTTCCTACATGAAGGATAAAGACCAGGATGCCAGGTTTTGGGAAGACAGTTCTGGGAAGGTGGCAAGGATCTCTGCACCGAGCATGAGCATGCATAGGTTCACTTAGAGCCCCTGTTTTTGCTTTGATGCCTTTGCCTCCCAGCTGTGCCTGGTATCCCAGTCCAGAGACCCTCTGTTTTACCTCTCCGCAAAGTTAACCTGTAGTCTTCAGCATTGGGGGAGAAGATCTAAAAGTTTCTTAAACAGATTACAAGCCATCATATTTATTTCAATTTACCCGCTTTTACCCTAACTTCATGGAAACCTCATACTGCCATTTGCAGCACTTACTGAAGGTTTTTTTTTTTTTCCATTTTTTTGGTGAATAGGATTAAATAGGATTGCTCTTCTCTACTGCTGGCTTAGGATTCAGCTTTCTTAATTCTGCCAAGTCAGTTAAAATTTACCCCATTGCCAAAGTCATAGACTTAGATTAAACATCATCTAAACATGACATTTGCCTTATTTACTTAGTTAATTGGTTACTTTGAATTTTGTAATCAGCATCTCTTACCCAACCCCTTAAATCAAAGGCTAGGACCTTGACAATTACCTACATCCATCCCCCATCATCCACTTTTTGCACCTTCTTGCACCCAAAGTAATTGGCATCCTGAATGTTCATCATGTTCCTTTCCTTTTTATATAGTTTTATTGCATCTATATGTGTTCCTGTAAAGTATATATTTTTATTTTAGCTCCTTTTAGCTGTATATAAAAGAGTATCATGTTGTATGTAATCAATTGGTACTTTTATATTTCACTTACTATTATAGAGTACTAAGATTTGTCCATACCTATCCACTGTAGCATATTCATTTCCACTACTGTAGAATATTGTTTTGTGAATATACTTCATTTTCCTTCCAGCTTCCATATTTTTACTGTTATTATCTGCCCTCCTTTTCTTCCCTTCTTTGTGGATTTTTTAAAAAATTATTTACTGTAGTATTAGTGACATTTTAGGAGGGAACAAAATTAGATGTGTATATTCAATCCATCATTTTTACCTGGGTTACCTAAGTGATCATCAAAAGTAATTTTGACTATATGAGATGTTTTTACCTTACTAACTTTGTGAGCCTACACCCTGTGTAAGGTTTGACTCCACTGCACATACTCTAAACCTTGGTTATTAGCATTAATAACTGACATCTAATAATAGAAAGCCAACAAAGTCATCCAGTCCAACTTTCCACTTTGTCAAGGAATGTTCCTGGTCAGGAAGCCACAGATAGTGCTCTTTGACCTTGGAGATACCTTTCAATAATTCTAACTTAAAGAAAAATGTTGATGTTTTACTTACCTTTTGTAACCTTACTGCAATTAAATGCAGGGTTTCCATTAGACTTTTTAAATATTGAAAGTAGCCTAAGGACCCTCTGTGTTGCCTTTAGGGAAATCTAGAGGTCTAGGAGCCCATGTTAAAGTTGCAGTTCTGAGCACCATATAGTAAGACAGAAGTTTAAACTTTTTCTTTCTTATCTTTTTTCCATTGCAGGGATGTCATCAAGTGGTTGGTCAAAGCAGTAACTGAAGACAGATTAACTCAGTCCCCAAAGGAGAATCAAACCTCTCCAGGAACAGGAATCTTGAAGGCCAGCAGTAGCCACCCTTCTCCCCAACCTAACCTCACAAAGAACACCAATCAGCTGTAAGGAGCAGGCAGAAGTTATCTTTCCTGGGGCTATTGGGATCTACTGTTTTAGAGAACAGCACCACCCCCTAAGAGGAGTTCCCCCAAAATTAACAAGCTCTTATAACATAGGCTGGTTTTTACTAAAAACTATCTTAGTTTGACTAAAGGCTAAATTCCTAATTCCAAAGGTAAAACAAAAGCAGATGCTTTCCCCCTAGATGAACAGGACTTCACTAAGTGAATATAAATTCACAAAGCCGAAATGGAACAAAAGCCAGAGGACAGTGCCCTCCCTTTCCTAGATTCCAAGAGACAACACAGGGTTACAGCTACTCACCACTTCATCTGTCCACTGACAGAAGAGGAGTCATGCGTAGTGGGTGTTCCAGCAGCCTCTTGTCCTCAAGGACCTGGGTCTCTCCTCCAGTCCTGGAAGAAGAAGAGCAGTTCAACCTGCCGGTTCCAACAGGTTATAACAGCAATGGCTCAGACCAGGGCAGGTCCTATTACCTCAGACCACACTGGAAAGAGATTCCTGGCATTTTTTTAAATGGGATTGAAAGTGGTCTTGGCATTTTTTGAGAAATGCCAGGATTTGGGGGCTGGAGCTGCCCTTGCACAAGTAACCTGCTATTCCATGTCAATTATGTTAAAAATGACAGTCACACTTGATATTTCAAATACAGCATTTGTGCCTAAATTCACAACGCTGTATAATAATCTAGTTGCACTGACCTGATTTTCATATAAGTACTATGGGTTTTCACTAATTTAGGAGACAATCTTGTATCTAAAGGGAGAATGTTTTGGAACAATGAAATATTTGCTCGAGCAGATTGGGGAAGGTCCTAAAGTAGGGAAGTAGGGTTATCCCAGAACTCAGTATATAGACCCAAGAGAGAAGCAGACACTGTTCCTTAAATGAAAGCTAATATAATAATAATAATAGTAATAAATTTATTGTAAGTAGATATTAGTAGAATAAAATAGGGTCCCCCTAAAAGTGATCATGATCTTAACAACAACAGTAGACACTGCTGTTTACCATTAATGAGTGCCTGTCTGCCAGATATCTTAAACAGCACAACTTTATGAAATAGGTGGTATTATTTCTCCTTTTTTGAGATGAGAGAACTTAGACTGAGAGCAGTTTAGTAATTTGTCAAAAATTGATCAGCTTATCATTGCTGAGCCAGAATCTGATGCCAGAGTCCCTGTTCCACCTATTGTGTCACTGGCTACAGATTTTCTGAAAACAGAGCCCTTCCTTCCCTCACAAATAATAGTGCATGTTAGAAGAGGCTAGCTTCAAGGCCAGGCTCACCTTCTGAGGGGTTGCCCAGATTCCTCCTGCCACATCAGCCTGGCTGTCTCCCACAGTTAGGTCTGATGAGAGAGAGGGTCACGTTTCACCAGCTGAAACTCTGAGACTGAACTTAATAAAAGATTATTGTGAAGGAACTAGTAACAGGAGAAGACTATATGGTAAATATGTATTTTCTCCTATCAAAGAAATTCAAATAATTGTTAGTCATTCTGGACCTGTTTCTTCATCTGTGAAATAGAGAAGTTATAGGTTAGGTGATCCTTAAAGTTCTCTAGATCCTTAAGATTGTATGTTTCTCTTTTTGAATTTAAAAGCAGCTTGCTTTTACAGCTCAACCCCAGGTTCTGAGAGGTTCAGATAGTATGATCTGGCAAAAGGGATTCAGGTAGGTGAAATTGCTAATAAAAGCATGCTGATGCTTGAGTAGTTCTCCCTGACCCTAGTGTGTGCTTTACAAGATCCTTTAGTACACTGGTGGGGACCTCATCCCAGCCAGTAGGGTAGCTCATTGCCAGACCCTCCCGCTCATTTGTGTTCTGTGTTCTGGACTCAGGATTGTATGCCAGCTGCAGAGGATGCTGTCCATAGCCGTAGAGGTGGATAGGACCCCCACATGCAGCTCCAATAAAATTGCTGAAATGATGTTTGGGTTTGTGCTGGACATTCCTGAGAGGAGTCAGAGGTGAGTCTTAGTTTTTTTGTTGTTGTTGTTCGTTTGTCTTTTGTTTTGGTCTGGGAACATAATTTCAAAAGAGAATTCCAAATGGTAGTTAAATTAGGAAAAAAGAGGTAGAGGGATAGTTCCTGTCTCTTTAACCTTTTGAAAGAAAGAGGTTCTCAACCAGTTGTTATTATTTGCAACTAAGGCATAATTTCTTGGGAAGAGGCAGGGTACCTTAAAATGGAGCCTAAATTTTCCCACTTTATCCATCTGTCTAATACCTTTACTCATCTCTCAAGGTTCAGCTGTGAGGCACGACCGTCTTCTCTGACCCTCAGCCATAGAGCCTGGTATAACTGTTCACTAAAGTCTTGATGGATGAATGAAATAGGCATATCCAATATTAGGGGAAAAAGAGGTGACCCAAGAATGAATAGGGTTGCACCTTTAGAATGAGCCGAGATACTAAGAATAAGGAATTCAGTTTCTCTAAGCATTAATTAGTAAAGCATTTCATCAGGAAGAGACAAGGAAATAGAGCTCTTGGCTAGGGCCTGTGATTCCTCCTTTGAACCAGTAATTTTAGAAATCTGAAGGAAGAAAAATAAACTGGAATGAATATGAATTCATGAACAGTTGCTGGTACAGAAGATAACTATGAGAAAGCCATTGTACGGTGGTGGCCCTTAGGGGAAATTATCTCCATCAGGTCCGTGTCTGCTTCCCATCCCCATCCCCTAAGCTGCCAGTTGGCAGCCAAGACTATTCTTGTACAGTTCTGGTTCCTCTATTGGAAGAAAATGTCATACCATATAGAATTGTAATAAAGATTTAATTAAAATATCCTGCTAAGATTAAGACAAACACTTATTGGGTCCCTACAATATGCCAGTCATTGTCATGTTAATTATCTCATGTTTTCATAAAACTTTATAATGTTATTACTGTTTAACAAATGAGAAATATACTCTAAGTAGTTAAATAACCCAAGTTTACACAGTTAATCACATTCAGAATCCAGATTTAAACCCAGGACTTCTTTTTTTTTTTTTGCGGTACGTGGGCCTCTCACTGTTGTTGCCTTTTTTTTTTTTTTTTTTTTTTGCGGTACGCGGGCCTCTCACTGTTGTGGCCTCTCCCGTGGCGGAGGACAGGCTCCAGACGCGCAGGCTCAGCGGCCATGGCTCACGGGCCTAGCCGCTCCGCGGCATGTGGGATCTTCCCGGACCGAGACATGAATCCGTGTCCCCTGCATCGTCAGGCGGACTCTCGACCACTGCACCACCAGGGAAGCCCCCCAGGACTTCTTAAATCCAAGGTCAGTTCAAAGAAGGCAATACATTACAGTGGTCAGCCAAAAGGAAGCATTCATAAATGCCATGCTTGCGCTATCACTTTGTTAAGGATATTTCATTTGGGTCCAACTCCCATACCATTCATTCATTTATACCCAGATTCTGGTGAGAGATGGGAAATCTAAGGAATGGGTAACTGTAGACAAATTTGGGCTTAACATAGACAAAAAAATTTTAAATAAAACCTGGCCCTACTTTAAAACTTTCTCAGAAAGGGCATATTGGCAACCACCCCAAATTATACCAGAAGATACTTTATATACTTTTATCTTGGTTGTTTTAACTTTTAAAAGTTTAGGTATAATTTACATGCAATTAAATGATACAAACTAATTTACATAAATATCCTTCCATGAGTGTTGACAAAGCCATAACCCATGTGACCTATCATTTTCCAGTGCCTCATTGATAGCATATAGAAATCCTGCAACCTTGCTGAATTCATTTATTCTAGTAGGAATATTTCTGTAGTTTCCTTAGAATTTTCTACATACACAATATTTTGTCTGCAAATAAAGCAGTTTAACCTCTTCCTTTCCAATCTGTATGCCTTTTGCTTGTTTATCTTACCCTATTGCATGGGCTAATACCTCCAATAGAATGTTGGAGAAGTGATAGGAACAGACATCCTTGCCTTATGCCTGATCTCAGGGGGCAAACATTCAGTCTTTGACCATTTAGTAGTAGTATTAGCTGTAGGTGTTTCATAGGTACCCCTTGTCAGATTGAGGAGACTTCCTTCTATTTCTAATATATTGAGTGTTTTTGTGAAGAATAGGTATTAAAATTTGTGAAATTTTTTTCCTCTATTGAGATAGTCAAAATTTTTCTCCTTTCTTCCATTGGTGTGATGAATTACATTGATTAATTTCCTAATATTAAAACAACCTTGCATTCCTAGAATAAAAAACCCTACTTGACTGTGATATGTTATCCTTTTTTTATTGACAGATTGAATTTGCTAATATTTTGTTAAGGGCTTTTGCATCTATGTTTACTAGAGATAGTGATCTGTGATTTTATTTTCTTATAATGTTCAACCTCATTCATATTTAAAGAAATTTAAATTAAAACTACACTGAGGTACAATTTCTAACCTATCTAAATAGTAAAAATTTTAAAGTACTATAAAAGACAACATTAGTGAGACTTTGAGAAAGCAGGTAGGTACTCATACATTGCTGGTGGGACTGCAGAATGGTACAAGCCTTATGGAGGGGAATTTTACAATATCTAACAAAATTAAAGGTACATGTACCTCTTGACCCAGCAATCTCATGTCTAGGAATTTACCCTGAAGGTACACTTTTTTTTTTTTTTTTTTTTTTTTGCGGTACGCGGGCCTCTCACTGTTGTGGCCTCTCCCGTTGCGGGGCACAGGCTCCGGACGCGCAGGCTCAGCGGCCATGGCGCACAGGCCCAGCCGCTCCGCGGCATGTGGGATCTTCCTGGACCGGGGCACGAACACGTGTTCCCTGCATCGGCAGGCGGACTCTCAACCACTGCACCACCAGGAAAGCCCCCTGAAGGTACACTTTTAACAGTATAAAAATACATATGCACAAGGATATTCACAACAGCATGTTTGTAATTGCAAAATACTAGAAATGACCCAAATGCCCATACACAGGGCAGTGGTTGAATATCTGTGGTACATCTACACAGTGAAGATGTAGCTGTAAAAAAGTAAAATTTAAAAATAGGAGCAAAATATTTATGATCTATTTTCCAAAATATATTGTTAAGTAAACAAAGCAAAATACAAAAGAGTATGCATAATAAATATACATATCTTTTTCTAAGAAGGAGAAATTTTTAAATATACATGATTATAATAATTTACAAAAAAAGAAACCAAGTTAAGATAAACGGCAGTCTAATCAAATTGCTTACATACAGGGGTAGATAGATGGCAATGGGCTGGAAAGGAGATAAGGTGCTGAGCTGGAGTTGGAATGACCTTAATGGTAGCATTGGTAGTGTAGTACTTCCCTGAGTATACTTCTTTGTATAGTTATAACTTTTAGACTTTTAGAACCATATTAATGTTTTATATACTCAAAAAAAGAAAAATAAATCAGCAAGGAAGTTGGATGGGAGCCTAACATGCAATACAAACAGACACAAATTAACCTGTGTTTTAAATGAATAATTGGGGCCATGGGGTGGGGGATGGGAGGGAGGACAAGCCCAAGCAACTTTTTTTTTACTTCTTATTTTTAAATAATTATAGATTCACAGGAAGTTGCAAAAACTAGTACAGAGGGGTCCTGTATACCCTTCACCCTCTTTCCCCTAGTGATTACATCTTGCATAACCATAACAGTATCACAAAAAGGAAATTGACATTGGTATAATCCACAGAACATATTCAGATTTCATCCATTTCACCTAGATTGTCCTCATTTGAGGGTAGTTCTATGTAATTTTATCACATTTGTAGCTTCATATAACCACCAGCACAATCAAGATATATGGAACTGTTCCATCACCACAAAGATCCCTTGTACTACCCTTTTACGGGTAACTATTCATCTTCTCCAACCCCTGGAAACCACTAGTCTGTCCAAGTAAGGTAAAACACAGTATCTGGACTAAACGCCCTCAGGCTAAAGACAAAATGAAGTGTAAGTAAATATTAAACTCTAGTTAGTAACTTTCTTTTTCACAGAAAGTATGAGTTAACAATTCAAAAACTATCTTATGTGTATTCTAGGATTAAACAAATAAATGTATTGTGGATAATGAGAGCCAAGTTTCTCACTGTCAGAGAAGAGAGTTACACATATGAAAAGGGGAAAGGATAGAAGGAACCCTGTGGTGCTGGATTGGAATTGGAGGTATCAACATGAACTTGTGGTTTCTAATAAATATAGATAGATATAGGAATAAATGTAGATGTGTGAGTGAGTTTTATATATATATATATAGTGTGTGTGTGTGTGTGTGTGTGTGTGTGTGTGTGTGAATTCATACGTCTGTTTCCTACCTTTACCCACTGAGAGAGCATAGAAACAATTACAGCCTAGTAGCAGTGAGCATACCTAGTACTCAGATCTTTGTTTCTAAATACTAGTTTATACTAAAAGGAACCAGAGTTCTTTAAGGAAATGACTAATTCCAGAGCTGAGGTAAAGAAAAGTATAAAATGAGCCTAGAACATCTTGTTCCAGAAAGTGAGGAAATGTTCAAGGAATGTTCAGAGCATGTCAAAAGAAGCTTAAAGGGCTTCCACTGACTAAATCTGGGATAATTTGAGTACCAAATAAATATTGACAGTAGAACATTATAAACTGTTGTGTAAAATAAGAATCCATGATTCTAATACTGATAGGAAGGAAGAAAATGGACTCTCTTCCTTATATTAGAAAGCCAGCTAATAAATATAAGAAGAAATGATGAATTAGGGGAAAAAATGCCATTTGGAAGCCATCATAATAAGAGTAAATTCAGGTATGAGTGTGTACTAAAATTGTGAAAGTTTGTGTACTCCAAGATATTTGCATAATCTCAAAGTATATTCTCACAAGATATTAATTATGAAGTGAAAAATAATAACTTTACTGTGGAGATACTACCATAGTCAAGTGATCAAAATTAACACCAGCAATGGGACAAATTGACATCATATGCCCCTTGATATGATACACACAACATTTTTGCAGTCCTCTTGCCAAAAAATGCATAACCTCAATCAAATCATGGGAAAACATCAGAGAAATCCCAAATGAGAAACATTCTATGAAAAAAACTGACCTGCACTTTTCCAAAATGTCAATGTCATGAAAGACAAAGCAAGATTGAGGAACTATTCCAGATCAAAGGACATTAGAAAACAGGCAACTGAATGCAATGCATAATCTGGGATTTTCTTTTGCTATTAATAGCATCATTAAGACAATTTTAAAAATCTGATTAAAGTCTATGCTTAATATAATAGTATTGCATTAAGATTAATTTTCTGATTTTTTTTTATCATTGTATGTGGTTATCTTAGAGAATGTCCTTGTTTTTAGGAATTATACACTGCAAGTATTTAGGGATAAATGGGCATCATGTCTGCAACTTACTATCAAATAGTTTAGAGAAAAAAAATAGAAAGAGTTATTAAGAAGGATAAAGAAGATATGGTAAATGTCTAACACTTGGGGAACCTGAGTGAAAAATACTAAGGGTATTTGGGAATTATTTGTACTATTCTTGCAGCTCTTGTCTGAGTATAAAAAAAAGTTTAAAAAAAAAAGGTATATTTATTGTAAACAGCATATCGTCAGATTTGCTTTTTTACGCAGCTGAAAATCCCTGCCTTTTAACTGGAGTTATTTATTCCATTTACATTTAATTTAATTATTGGTTTTATATCTGTCATCTTGCTGTTTGTTTCCTGTTTGTCCCTTTTGTTCTTTGTTCATTTTTACCTCCTTTTCTGCCTTCTTTTGGATTAATTATTTTCTATTATTCCATTTTATCTTTCCTAAGTCTTTTTAACTTTTTTAAATTAAAAATTTATTTTTACATAGTTGTACATTCTTATGTAGTTGTAAGGAATAATACAGAGAGATCACACGTACTCTTTACACAATTTTGCCCAATGGTAACATTGCAAAACTTTAGTGCATGTATCACAACCAGGATATCAAGAATGGATTTCCCTGGTGGCGCAGTGGTTAAGAATCCACCTGCCAATGCAGGGGACACAGGTTTGAGCCCCGGTCTGGGAAGATCCCACATGCCACAGGGAAACTAAGCCCGTGAGCCTCAACTACTGAACCTGCACTCTAGAGCCCGTGAGCCACAACTACTGAGCCCACGTGCCGCAACTGCTGAGGCCTGCATGCCTAGAGCCTGTGCTCCGCAACGAGAGAGGCCACCGCAATAAGAAGCCCGCGCACTGCAACAAAGAGTAGCCCCCGCTCACAGCAAATAGAGAAAGCCCATGTGCAGCAACCCAATGAAGCCAAAAATAAAAATAAATAAAATAAAATTTTTTTCAATTTTTAAAAATAAAAACAAAGAATGATAGAAGCCAAGATAGAGAACATTTCCATAGTCATAAGGATTATTCATTTTGCCCTTTTAGAACTATACCCTCCCACCGCCACCCCTTCTTAACCCTTGGCAACTACTAGTCTATTTTTCATTTTTATAGTTTTGTCATTTCAAGATATTGTATAAGTGGAATCATACAGTATGTAACCTTTGGGGATTGGCTTTTTCACTTAGCATAAATCTCTGGAGATCCATTCAGGTTGTTGTATCTATTAATAGTTGATTATTTTTTATTGCTGAATAGTATTCCATAGTGTGGGTGTACCTTTGATTTTTTTTCTTTAACAATTTATCTCCTGAAGGATATCTGTCTTGTTACCAGTTTGGGGCTATTATGAATAAAACTTCTATAAACATTCATGTACAAATTTTTGAATAAATGTAAGTCTTCATTTCTATGGAATAAGCGCCAAGGAGTACAATTTTTGTATTATATAGTAGTTACTTATTTAATTTTTTTAAGAAACTGCCAAACTGTTTCCTTGAGTGGTTGTACGGTTTTACATTCCCCCCAGCAGTATATGAGTGATCCAGTTTCTCTGCATCCTGGCCAGCATTTGGTGTTGTTACTGTTTTTTATTTTAGCCATTCTGATAGGTGTGTAGTGGATTCTCAATGTGATTTTCATCTTCATTTCTCTGATGGCTAATGAAGTTGAACATCTTTTCATGTGCTTAATACCATCTGTATAACATCTTCACTAAAATATTTTTTTCTCATGTTCTAAATAGATTGTTTGCTTTTTTACTGAGTTTGGTTTTTTTTAATAGATCTTTATTGGAATATAATTACTTCACAATACTGTGTTAGTTTCTGTTGCACAGTGAAGCGAATAGCCATATGCACACACATGTCCCGATATCCCTTCCCTCTTGAGCCTCCCTCCCATCCCCCGCTAGGTCATCGTAAAGCACCGAGACGATCTCCCTGTGCTATGCTGCTGCTTCCCACCAGCCAACTATTTTACATTTGGTAGTGTATGTATGTCAATGCTACTCTCACTTTGCCCTCCCACCCCATGTCCTAAAGTCCATTTTCTATGTCTATCTCTTTATTCCTGCCCTGCAACTAGGTTCATCGGTACCTTTTTTTTTTTAGATTCCATATATATGTGTTAGCATATGGTATCTGCTTTTCTTTTTCTGACTTACTTCACTCTGTATGAGAGACTCTAGGCCCATCCACCTCACTACAGATAACTCAATTTTGTTTCTTTTTTTGGCTGAGTAATATTCCATTGTGCATATGTGCCACATCTTCCTTACCCATTCATCTGGCAATGGACATTTAGGTTGGTTCCATGTCCTGGCTATTGTAAATAGTGCTGCAATGAACATTGGTACATGTCTCTTTTTGAATTATGGTTTTCTCAGGGTATATGCCCAGTAGTGGGATTGCTGGGTCATATGGTAGTTCTCTTTTTAGTTTTTTAAGGAACCTGCATACTGTTCTCCATAGTGGCTGTGTCAATTTACATTCCCACCAACAGTGCAGGAGGATTCCCTTTTCACCACACCCTTTCCAGCATTTATTGTTTCTAGATTTTTTGATAATGGCCATTCTGACCAGCGTGAGGTGATACCTCATTGTAGTTTGTTTTGGTTTTTTTTTGCAGTACACGGGCCTCTCACTGTTGTGGCCCCTCCCGTTGCGGAGCACAGGCTCCGGACGCGCAGGCTCAGCAGCCATGGCTCACAGGCCCAGCCGCTTCACGGCATGTGGGATCTTGCCGGACCGGGGCACGAACCCGTGTCCCTTGCATCGGCAGGCAGACTCTCAACCACTGCGCCACCAGGGAAGCCCCTCATTGTAGTTTTGATTTGCATTTCTCTAATAATTAGTGATGTTGAGCATCTTTTCATGTGCCTCTTGGCCATCTGTATGAAATGTCTATTTAGGTCTTCCACCCATTTTCAAACTGGATTGTTTGGCTTTTTTCATATTGAGCTCCATGAGCTGTTTGTATATTTCGGAGATTAATCCTTTGTTGTTTCATTTGCAAATATTATTTTCTCCCATTCTGAGGGTTGTCTTTTTGTCTTGGTTATGGTTTCCTTTGCTGTGCAAAAGCTCTTAAGTTTAAGTCCCATTTGTTTATTTTTGTTTTTATTTCTGTTACTCTAGGATATGGGTCAAAAAGATCTTGCTGTGGTTTATGTTAAAGAGTGTTTTTCCTATGTTTTCCTCTAAGAGTTTTATAGTGTCTGGCCTTATGTTTAAGTGTTTAATCCATATGGAGTTCATTTTTGTGTATGGTGTTAGGTAGTATTATAATTTTATTCTTTTACACGTAGCTGTCCAGTTTTCCCAGCATCACTTATTGAAGAGGATGTCTTTTCTCCATTGTATGTTCTTGCCTCCTTTGTCGTAATTAGGTGCCCATATATGCATGGGTTTATCTCTGGGCATTCTATCCTGTACCATTGATCTATATTTCTGTTTTTGTGCCAGTACCATACTGTCTTGATTACTGTAGCTTTGTAGTATAGTTTGAAGTTGGGGAGCCTGATTCCTCCAACTCCATTTTTCTTTCTCAAGATTCCTTGGCTATTCAGAGTCTTTTGTGTTTCCATACGAATTGTAAAGTTTTTTGTTCTAATTCTGTGAAAAATGCCATTGGTAGTTTGATAGGGATTGCATTGAATCTGTAGATTGCTTTAGGTAGTATAGTCATTTTCACAATATTGATTCTTCCAATCCAAGAACATGATATATTTATCCGTTTATGTCATCTTTGATTTCTTTCGTCAGTGTTTTATAGTTTTCTGAGTGCAAGGCTTTCACCTCCTTAGGCAGGTTTATCCCTAGGCATTTTATTCTTTTTGTTGCAATGGTAAATGGGAGTGTTTTCTTAGTTTCTGTTTCTGCTTTTTGTTGTTGGTGTATAGGAATGCCAGAGATTTCTGTGCATTAATTTTGTATCCCGCAACCTTACCAAATTCATTGATTAGTTCTAGTAGTTTTCTGGTGGCATCTTTAGGATTTTCTATGTATAGCATCATGTTATTGGCAAACAGTGACAGTTTTACTTCTTCTTTTCCAATTTGTATTCCTGTTGTTTCTTTTTCTTCTCTGATTGCTGTGGCTAGGACTTCCAAAACTATGTTGAATAAGAGTGGTGAGAGTGGACATCCTTGTCTTGTTCCTGATCTTAGTGGAAATGCTTTCAGTTTTTCACCATTGAGTATGATGCTTGCTGTGGGTTTGTCATATATGGCCTTTATTATGTTGAGGTAGGTTCCCTCTATGCCCATTTTCTGGAGAGTTTTTATCATAAATGGGTGTTGAATTTTGTCAAAAGCTTTTTCTGCATCTATTGAGATGATCATATGGTTTTTATTCCTTAATTTGTTAATGTGGTGTACCATTATTGATTGATTTGCATATATTAAAGAACCCTTGCATCCCTGGGATAAATCCCACTTGATCATGGTGTATGATCCTTTTAATGTGCTGTTGGATTCTGTTTACTAGTATTTTGTTCAGGATTTTTTTTGGAAGAGTTTGAGAAGGATTGGTGTTAGCTCTTCTCTAAATGTTTGATAGAATTCGCCTGTGAAGCCATCTGGTCCTGGACTTTTGTTTGTTGGAAGATTTTAAATTACAGTTTCAATTTCATTACTTGTGATAGTTCTGTTTATACTTTCTAATTCTTCCTGGTTCAGTCTTGGAAAATTGTACCTTTCCAAGAATTTGTCCGTTTCTTCATGGTTGTCCATTTTATTGGCATATAGTTGCTTGTAGTAGTCTCTTACGATGCTTTGTATTTCTGCGGTGTCTGTTGTAACTTCTCCTTTTTCATTTCTAATTTTATTGATTTGCGTCCTCTCCCTTTTTTTCTGGATGAGCCTGACTAAGGGTTTATCAATTTTGTTTTTCTCAAAGAACCAGCTTTTAGTTTTA
This sequence comes from Neophocaena asiaeorientalis asiaeorientalis, assembly GCF_003031525.2. Taxonomy (NCBI): domain Eukaryota; kingdom Metazoa; phylum Chordata; class Mammalia; order Artiodactyla; family Phocoenidae; genus Neophocaena; species Neophocaena asiaeorientalis. Next base: position 631,936 of record NW_020172985.1, on the reverse strand, counting down.
TTGATCTTCGCTATTGTTTTCTTCATTTCTATTTCATTTATTTCTGCTCTCATCTTTATGATTTCTTTCCTTCTACTGACTTTGGGTTTTCTTTGTTCTTCTTCTCTAGCTGTTTTAAGTATAGAGTTAGATTGTTTATTTGAGATTTTTCTTGTTTCTTGTAGTGAGATTGTATTGCTATAAACTTCTCTCTTAGAACTGCTTTTGCTGCATCCCATAGGTTTTGGGTTGTCGTGTTTTCATTGTCATTTGTTCCTATGTATTTTTTTATTTCTTCTTTGATTTCTTCAGTGATCCCTTGGTTATTTAGTAGTGCACTGCTTAGCCTCCATGTATTTGTGTTTTTTACAGTTTTTTTCCTGTGATTGATTTCCAGTCTCATGGCATGTGGTCAGAAAAGATGCTTGATATGATTTCAATTTTCTTAAATTTTCCGAGGCTTGATTTGTGACCAAAGATGTGATCTATCCTGAAGAATGTTCCATGTGCACTTGAGAAGAAAGTGTATTCTGCCACGTTTGGGTGGAATGTTCTATAAATATCAGTTAGATCTGTCTGGTCTATTGTGTCATTTAAAGTTTGTGTTTCCTTATTTATTTTCTGTTTGGATGATCTGTCCATTGGTGTAACTGGGGTGTTAAAGTCCCCTACTATTATTGGGTTACTGTCGATTTCTCCTTTCATGGTTGTTAGCATTTGCCTATGTATTGAGGTGCTCCTATGCTGGGTGAATATATATTTATAATTGTTATATCTTCTCCTTGGATTGATCCTTTGATCATTATGTAGTGTCCCTCCTTGTCTGTTGTAACATCTTTTTCCATCCCTTCACTTTCAGTCTGTATATGTCCCTAGATGTGAAGTGGGTCTCTTGTAGACAGCATATATATGAGTCTTGTTTTTGTATCCATTCAGCCAGTCTGTGTCTTTTGGTTGGGGCATTTAATAATCAAGGTTATTATCGATATGTATGTTCCTATTACTATTTTCTTAACTGTTTTGGGTTTGTTTCTGTGGGTCTTTTTCTCCTCTTGTGTTTCCCGCTTGGAGAAGTTTCTTTAGCGTTTGTTGTAAAGCTGGTTTGGTGGTGCTGAATTCTCTTAGCTTTTCCTTGCCTGAAAAGCTTTTGACTTCTCCATTGAATCTGAATGAGATCCTTGCTGGGTAGAGTAATCTAGGTTGTAGGTTTTTCTCTTTCATCACTTTAAGTATATCCTGCCACTCCCTTCTGGCCTGCAGAGTTTCTGCTGAAAAATCAGCTGATAACGTTATGGGGATTCCTTTATATGTTATTTTTTGTTTTTCCCTTGCTGCTTTTAATATTTTTCTTTGAATTTAATTTTTGTTAGTTTGAATAATATGTGTCTTGGTGTGTTTTTCCTAGGGTTTATCCTGTATGGGACTCTCTTTGCTTCTTGGACTTAAGTGACTCTTTCCCATGTTACGGAAGTTTTCAACTATAATCTCTTCAGATATTTTCTCAGACCCTTTCTTTTTCTCTTCTTCTTCTGGGACCCCTATAATTCGAATGTTGTTGTGCTTAGTGTTGTCCCAGAGATCTCTGAGATTGTCTTCAATTCTTTTCATTCTTTTTTCTTTATTCTGCTCCTCGACAGTTATTTCCACCATTTTGTCTTCCAGCTCACTTACTCGTTCTTCTGCCTCAGTTATTCTGTTACTGATTCCTTCTGCTGTATTTTTTATTTCAGTTATTGTGTTGTTCATCTCTGTTTGTTCTTTATTTCTTCTAGACCTTTGTTAAACATTTCTTGTATTTTCTCAGTCTGTGCCTCCATTCTGTTTCCAAGATTCTGAATCATCATTACTATCATTACTTTGAATTCTTTTTCAGGTAGATTGCCTATTTCCTCTTCATATTTTTGGTCTTGTAGGTTTTTACCTTGCTCCTCCATCTGTGACATATTATTTTGCCGTCTCATTTTTTAAAATTTTTTTATGAGTGGGACTGTGTTCTTGTCTTACTGGTTGTTTGGCCTGAGGCTTCCAACACTGGGGTTTTTGTAGGCTACTGGGTAGAGCTGGGTCTTGGTGCTAAGATGAGGAACTCCGTGAGACCTCATTCTAATGAAAATTCCCTGGGGTCTAAGGTTCTCTGTTAGTCCAGTGGTTCGGACTCAGAACTCCCACCGCGGGAGCTTCGTCCTTACCCTGGCAGGCTCATGAACCAAGATCCCACAAGCTGCCTGGGGTGGCAAAAAAAAAATACAATAACAAAGTAAAAAATAAAATTAGACTAGGAAACTAACAGATATGTTAGGAAGAATATAAAAATAAAAATATAGATGAATCAACAACCGGAAGGTACAACAGTACCACAGTAGTAAAAAAGAGGAGGGAAAAAAAAGGCGGGTGGGAGAGGAGGCTTTGGCTGCAGAGGGCAGGGCCTAAGCAAGGGTGAGGTTTGGGTAGTGGGTGGGGCCAATGCTCAGGACCCACAGGGCTGGAACAGGCCCTGGGGGCTGTGGGGGATGGGGCTTAGGCTCAAGGAACAGAAGGGGCCCAGGCGTGCCCCCCACTCCTGGTCTGAGAGGGCAGGGGACTTCACCTGGGAGCCCAGCAGGCTTCCTGGGCTCAAGTGGGTGGGACAAACGCCCTCCTCTCCTCTCCTGCTCCTCCAGTCTGGGAGGGCCCCTCCCCCTTGCCTCTCCTGATCTCCCCTCCTCCCTCCTATGCCCTCAAGGACCTACATAGCCTGGAGGGGGCTTTGGAGGGCAGGGGACAGGCCTGGGATCTCAGCAGGCTCCCCATACCGAGTGAGAGGGGCAATCGCCCTCCACTCATCCCCCACTCCTCCCAGATGGCTCCTCCCAACTGCCTCTCCTGATCTCCCTGCCTCCCTCCTATGCCCCCAGGACCCATGCAGCCTGGATGGGGCTTTGGAGGGGGGGATACAGGCCTGGGAGCTCAGCAGGCTCCCTGGCCCAGACAGGCCAGGCAATCGCCCTCCCTCCTCTCCTGCTCTTCCTGGAGAGTCCCTCCCGCCTGCCTCTCCTGATCTCCCGGGCATCAGGGATGCCGACCCTGTCTGGCTTCCACTTCTCCTCCCCCGTCAGTCCCCCTACATCCTACCGGTTCACTTTGGGGTTCCTCCCATCTCCTTGGGCATCAGAGTCCCCCACCAGCGGCCGGCAGGCGCCCTAGTTGCAGGGAGAAGCTAACTCCACGTCTTCCCACATCTCCATCTTGACTCTGCTCTCCTACTGTTGACTTTTAAGAGTCTTTATATATTCTAGATACAATCCTTTTTCAGATCTGTAGTTTGCAAATATTTTCTCCCATTCTGTAGTTTGTCTTTTCATCCTCTTTAACAAGGTCTTTCAAAAAGCAAGTTTTAAATTTTAATGAAGTCCAGCTTATCAGCTTTTTCTTTTAAGGAAAATGCTTTTGTGCCAAAGATTCCTTAGGATTGTCTGTGTAGACCATCATGTCATCTGCAAATAGGGAAAGTTTTATTTCTTTTTTTCCAATCAGTGTGCCTTTTATTGCCTTACTGCACTGGCTAGAACTTCCAGTACTATGTTGAATAGCAGTGATGAAAGCAGACACCTTTGTTCATGATCTAGGGTAAAGCATTCAGTTCATTAATTATTGATTAATTAAAATATGAGTTCAGGGCTTCCCTGGTGGCGCAGTGGTTGAGAGTCGACCTGCCAATGCAGGGAACACAGGTTCGTGCCCCAGTCCGGGAAGATCCCACATGCTGCGGAGCGGCTAGGCCCGTGAGCCATGGCCACTGAGCCTGCGTGTCCGGAGCCTGTGCTCTGCCCCGGGAGAGGCCACAACAGTGAGAGGCCCGCGTACCGCAAAAAAATATATATATATGAGTTCACCATTAATTATTATGCCAGCTAAGTTTTTTTGTAGATATTCATTAATAAGTTGAAGAAGTTCCCTTCTATTCCTAGTTTTCTCAGTTTTTATCATGAGCAGGTATTGAATTTTATCACATGCTTTTTCAGCAAATGTTTTACTTTTTTTAATGGTTGCTCTTGGAATTACAATATGCATTCTTAACTTACTAGAGTCTGCCTTGAATTAATATTATATCATAACATGTAATGTAAGAACCTTATAACTGTGTATTTCCATTTACCCCACTCCCATCCTCTGTGCTATTGTTGTCATACATTTTACTCCAGGATGGGATCATATTTTTGCTTTAAACATTTAGTTGTTTTTAAAAAAATTTCAGAGATATGGGAGGGAAAGTCTTTATACTACCTAACTGTGATATTATGACCTATAATAAGAAATATATATATTTGATCTTCATCCTGTTCCTGGCACAGAGCTCTTTTGGAGTTTTATAAGTGATAAGAGTGATCAAGTTATCTTTGTTATGTTAGTGAGGGGTCTTTCAGAAAGCATTTGGTGACCTAAGGATAGGAGCTGGTTGCCAGGGGAACCGTGTAATTAGAGAGTTGGGACTCCAACCCTCCACTCCCAGCCCTCTCCCCACCCCACCCCCACGTCTTGGGAATGGGCAGGGGCTGGAGGTTGAGTTCAATTACCAATGGCCAATGATTTAATCAGTCATGCCTATCTAATGCAGCTTCCTTGAAAACCCAAAAGGCCTGGGTTCAGAGAGCTTCCAGGTTGGTAAACAGGTGGAGATGCCTGTAGAGTGATGTACCCAGAGAGCATGGAAGGGCCTCACCCTTTCCCCATACCTTATGCATCTCTCCCATTTGGCTGTTCTTGAGTTATATCCTTTTATAATAAACTGGTAATCTAGTAAGTAAAGTGTTCCTCTGAGTTCTGTGTGCCACTGTAACAAGTTAATCAAACCTAAGATGGGTTTCTGGGAACCTTCGATCTATAGCTAAGTGGTTCAGAAGCACACAGGTCAACAACCTGGACTTTCCAATTGACACCTGAAGAGAGAGTGGGAGGGCAGTCTTGTAAGATTGAGCCCTTAACCTGTGGGATCTGACACTATGGTAAATAGTGTCAGAATTGAGTTAATTGCTTAGTGGTGCTGAAATAAAACACACATCAGATCCACATAGCTACCATTTTGGGTGCTCTTCTTTCTTTGTTGAAGATCCAAGTTCCATGTGGTATCATTTCTCTTCCACCTAAAGAACTTAACTTCTTTTAACATTATTTGTAGTGCAGGTCTACCGTAATGAATTCTCTCAGCTTTTGTTTATCTGAAAATGTTTTTATTTTACCTTCATATATGAATGGTGTTTTTACTTGATATGAGTTCTAGATTGATAGGTATTTTTAATTTATTTTAAAGATGTTCCATTTTCTTCTGGCTTGCTGATGAGAAGTCATTAGAATTTCTTACTTTTGTTCCCTTATATGCCATGTGTCTTTTTTCTCTGGCTGCTTTTTTTTTGTTTTCAGCAATTTGATTATTATAACTAGGTGTGGTTTCCTTTATGTTTATCCTGCTTGGGGTTTATTGAGATTCTGGAATCTGTGAGTTGATATTTTTGATCAATTTTTGAAATATCTTGGCCATTATTTTTTGCCCCAAACTTTCATCTTCTGGGAATTCAAGTACATATACATTAAGCTGTATGACACTGTTCCACAGAACACTGAGGATCTGGTGTTTTCTACTGTTGTTGTTTTGTTTTATTTTGTTTTGACTTGTCTTTTTTTTTTCTCTTTTTCACTTTGGATAGTCTTCATGCTCCCTGATCTTTTCTTTTGTGGTGCCCAATTGTTGTTAAGCCTATCCAGTGATTTTTTTTTTCAGGTATTGTGTTTTTCAGCTCTAGAGTCTCCGTTTGGTTCATTGTTATAGTGTCCATTTCTCTTTGCTAAGTGTCCCCATCTAATCACTGATTATATATATTTTTGGTTAGTTGGTCGGCTGGTTGGTTGGTTGGTTGGTTAATTTTGAACATGTTTATAATAGCTGTTCTAAAGTCTACTAATTCCAACATCTGTATCAACTCTTAGCCTGTTTCTATGGACATTTTGCTCCTGGTTATGAATCACATTTTCCTGCTTTTTCCCCTGTCTAATAATTTTTCATTGTGTGCTGAACATTATGAATGCCACATTGTTGAGAGTCTGAAATTTGCTGACTTCCTTTAAAGAGTATTGAGTTTCATTCTTGCAGACAGTGATTTACTGGCAGATTAGCTTTCTCCTTTTAAGCCTTGTTTCTAGGATTTGTAAGGGTGTTCTAAATCAACCCTTCTTAAGATACTAGTCTTGTAGCTTAGTCTTTCTGGGATTGCACCTGAATGCCCAACATGTTCAATGAGATCTCTCCTCTAGCTCATTGAAACCCCATGTCTTTCAGCACTGGGTACTCTCCCGAATTCCCAGTCAGCTCATAGCTCCTCACTAGCTGTTCTCTCCCAGGCTTTTGGATCTTCTCCCTGTCCGTGTGCCAAGGGGGCCCCTTACACATATTTCTTGAGCTCCCTCTTCTTTGACACAAATTCCAGCCACCTCAGCTCTACTGAACTCCAGTCTCTGTTTGCTCTGCCCAACAAGCCCACTGCTTTCTGTCTGGGACCCACGCTTTCCTCTGCCTTAGTTAGAAAGTGCCCCCAGCAAGAAATCTGGGGTAAACATGGGGTTCACCACCTTTGTTTCCCTTCTCTCAAGAATAATAGTCATTTGTAGTAGCTTGTCCAATGCCTGAAAATAGTTATTTCATATATTTTGTACAGGTTTATAATTATTGATAACAGGAGAGTAAATCCAATACCAGCTATACTTGCTAAGGCTGGATCTGGATGTTAACCTTCCTCTGTATCTTGTTTTTAAATTTTGAATTTGAATTGCTATAGATAATTGTACCTCCATTTCCTACTATGTCCAATACATTAAAATTACTTTCTTGTCCCTTGGATATTTCTGGGTTTGCCATTTTGGGTTATAAAACCAGGACAAATGCAGGCCCTGGAATAAAAATTGGAAGAGAAAATACAGTTTGAAATAAAAAGTTATTAAATAGGAAAACTGTCTTGTGAAAGTAATAGGCCGAATACAGAGTAGAAATTAAACTTTAAAAGAATTGGGGGAATATCTTATAAATGTAATAATTTGGAGTCCTTTGTATTAAAAAAGAAAATTTGTCAGAGGAGGTATAGAATCGTACTTTAAAAAAAAAGCACATTAAAGAGATAAAATGGGGCTTCCCTGGTGGCGCAGTGGTTAAGAATCCACCTGCCAATGCAGGGGACACGGGTTCGAGCCCCGGTCCGGGAAGATCCCACATGCCGCAGAGCATCTAAGCCCATGTGCCACAACTACTGAGGCTGCGCTCTAGAGCCCGTGAGCCACAACTACTGAGCCTGCGTGCCACAACTGCTGAAGCCCACGTGCTACAACTACTGAAGCCCGTGTGCCCAGAGCCCGTGCTCTGCAGCAAGAGAAGCCACCGCGATGAAAAGCCCGCGCACCGCAAAGAAGAGTAGCCTACGCTCGCCGCAACTAGAGAAAGCTCGCGCGCAGCAACGAAGACCCAACACAACCATAAATAAATAAATTTTTTTTTTTTAAAAAGAGAGATAAAATGGATTTTCACAAATATTACAGACTTTTTAAAACTTTTGAATGGTAAGAAGCAAAGGTTTTAAAGTATTTATTCTGCTTTTATACCCTTGCTTTTACACAAATAATACCTGTGCCTGGTGGAACAGCAACGGGAAAGGGGAAAAAAGAAAATAAAAATGAGTAGATACTTTGTTATTTATCATTTTTATAAGTGACAGTGGCACAAAGAGCACCCTATTTTTCCAGATGTTGCAAAACTGCAAAGGGGCAGTTGTAGAAGAAAGAACTCTGAGATCTAGAGCTAGCTCTGTTGCTGCCATCTCCTTATCTGCTCATGAGCCGTCTATTCCTCAGAACTGCTATGACAAGCAGACCTGGCAAGAACCACCAAACAAACCTTCAGGCAAAAACCTTCAGGCAGTCCAGAGATTCACCCTGTGCATCTGAGATTCATAACTTTTTTTTTTTTGGAAGCTGACATTGCTTTTAGAACAATGAGTTTGATTCACCTGTCTGAAGCACAGCCCCCGTTTTACAGCCCTCCTGCTCAGAAGCCTCTGAATGTGCTCCAGCCCACCCTCGCTGGCCAAGCCCTGCCCTGCACAGAGTGACAAAGTCAAGGGCCAGAGTCCCTCTGGGACTCTTAAGTCCTAGACTTGAAATTTAAGAAGGCTGCAGTGCCCCAGCTATGACTTTTACTTCTTTGTTTTTACCCATGTTTATCCCTGCACTGAAATGCCTCCTGCCTCGGGCCTTCTTTACTCCTAGACCACCGTCAGCAGTGCCACCTCCTCCATACGAAGGCTGCTTCCAGCCCCTTGATCAAATGTGCTCTCTTCTCTGTGTCTCTAGAGCGCCACAGGCACCTCGCATACGTGTACACTTGCCCTGCGCTTTATGTAGGTTTCCTGTTGCATACTTCTTGCCCCTGTTCAACTATCCGCTTTTTGAGAGCAATATCCTCTTTTATTTCTCTTATTATTCCTTTTTTCTGCCAAACAGTACCTGGCACATTATGGCCATTCAGAAATATGTAATCTCATGATTAATTCTCTTGTTTACAGTATGATATAATTCTTCTTAACGTGTCCTAAACTAGTCTTTTTCAAATATCAAAGACTTTCCCTCTTTCTGACAGTTGCGAATTTATGAACAAATCCATTTCTGCCCTGTCCACAAGCTTTGTGATTTTGTAGGCCTTCACTGTATTCCTTCTTAGCCTTCTCTGGATTAGGGCAAAGGTTAGAGCATTCAGGGAGAATTGTGGTGTATGTTCCGTGAAACAATAACTGTGATAGTGAACTCTCTCTATCTCTTCTCCACACAGAGAGATGTTCTTTACTACCATGGAGAGCCACCTTCTGCGCTGCAAAGTGCTGGAAATCATATTCCTCCACAGCTGTGAGACACCCACCCGCCTGCCCTTGTCTCTGGCCCAGGCCCTCTATTTTCTGAACAATTCCACATCACTGCTCAAGTGTCAGGTACATTTTTCCCTGTTTCAGTTCCAGGCCTAGAACACCTTTTCCTTAATCCTTGATTAAGTAAATTATGTAAAAGTGTAAACGTGTTTTACACTTTTTTACATTATGTAAAAGTGACTTGAAAACTGTACAAAACCTCTAACTGAGGAAGGCATTTATTACCAATTGCTTTTACTATCTCTGCAGTCGGATAAAACCCAGTGGCAGACATGGGATGAACTGGTTGAGCATCTACAGTTTCTGTTATCCAGTTACCAACATGTTTTAAGAGGTAAGGAGCATTTGGTCACAAACCAGATGATGTGGGAGTCTCACAGTGGACATTATTATGAATTAAAGTTACATAAGGGACTCTAATTTGTTAGCTTCAGTAAACCATTGTTCTTTGGTGTAACTGTGAGGAACAAGGAAGGACATAGCCGGAATCACTGCTGTGAAACAGAAGAATTCACATAGTATTTTTGTTATGGCAGATACTACAGTGGTCCTCACAGTTATTAGGCTGTGCAGGTAAACAAAAGTCATCCTAACATGAGAAGGATTTAGTAATGACCTGATTTGGCCCTGGCGTCTTTCCGTGGCCTATCACTGCAGCGTCTTTGTTGGGTTGATTGCTCACTGACTCGGACATTGTAAATATCCGTCAATATGATGCAAATACAGAGCAAATCAGTGGCAAAGTAAAAATGTACATCTTGCAAAAGTTGTAAGACACTCTTAAGTCTGTGAAAGTGGCTCTGCTCTAGTCACAGGCAAAGCCAGTGATCCGTGAGGATCTGGAAAAGTTAGACTAATTAACACTCAGGGGGCAAATATTGACAAGGATAATGATGGAATAGCTGCTTCAAATAAGAATGATTTGATTAGCCAAGGATTAATGTGGTCCCTGGGGAAACTAATGTAATTATTAATTACATAAGGAAAGATAGTACGTTTTCAGGGGAGAAAACTGACATGTGTCTTGATGTGATACCCTGAGAAGGACACCTCATCACTTATGTAGTGTTCTTGCCAAAAATTCATGACCTGAATCTAATCAGAAGGAAGCATCAGACAAACCCAGATTGAAGGGCTTTTACAAAGTAGCTGGCCTGTACTTTCAAAAGTCACAATGTCTTAAAAACAAAGAAAGACTGAAGAACTGTTCCAGATTAAAAACAAACTAAAGCACATGAATATTTAAACATAAAACATGATCCTGGATAGGATCCTGAACCAGGAAAAAAGAAGTTATAATGTGCATTATTGGGACAATTGGTAAATTTTAAGTAGATTATATAATAGTATTGTGTTAATATTAAGTTTCATTTTTTTATAATTATCCTGGCTTATGAAAGTAAATACCCTTGGTCTTAGGAAATCCATTCTCAAGTATTGAGGGGTACAATGTCCAACTTATTCTCCATCAGTAAGGGGGAAAAATGCATATATATATATACACACACACACACACACACACACACACACACACACACACACATACATATATACATAATTTACCTGCCATGATCATATTGAGGTTGATTTTAGCTCAGTAGTGGCACTTGGGAAGATAAGATGGTCCTTACACCCTCTTGGGCCTGGAATTGAGGAAGCTGTTACAGAAACATTTTAAAAAGCACTGGATTTAAGACAGAAGGTCTGGGTTTAAATCCCAACTCCATCACCTACTCTGCATTGGGCAGCTAACTTTATGTCTCTAGACCTCAGTTTCTTCCTTCTATAGAACGGGGATGGTAATACATAACTTGCCAAGACTGATTGCTAATGGGCGTGAGATAAACGTAGAAAGCGCTCAGTCAGTGTTAGCTGCCTGTCATCTGGCCAGGAGGGTCTTCTCTGTTTCAGGCGCCTGTAACTAAAACATAAGAGAGAGCATTGTCAAGGCCACGACATGTAATTGTGTGGTTTGTGCATTTTTTAACACGCTCAAAGAAAGGCATGTGTCCTTCTGAGAACAAAGCCCCAAAGGCAAATTCCATGCCTTATGGAGGTTTCTGTAATTGTTTCTTTTGGAGATCTAGCTGAAAGTTTAATATTAAAGCAGCTCGGTTCTGCTTAAAGTTCACCTTTAAGACTTCTTGTTCATTTCTGTTTTGCGTCCCAGGGAATACACCTGGGTCATGGGCAATAGTAATTTAAGATGGACATGGGATCTACTTTTATTACAGAATATTCTTCTGCCTTGAATAAAGGAGAGGAAGGCCTCAGACCAGTGTATATTGACCAAGAATAAACGGAGTGTGTTCCAATGCTATTTTATCCTTAACGTTGTTTCCAGCTTCTTTGGAGACCAGGAGTTAAGGAGAAAAAAATATTTAGAACCAGTAGTTTGAAAACAGAGTCCTACAAAGAACTACAAAGAACACAGCTGAATGGTTCCCTGAAATGGTCAGTGTCCTTGTCAGTAGGCATTTTACTGTGAGGGCTCCTTAGTCATCTCTGTCCTCTTCAAGTGGGCTGAGGACATTGTTGAGTGTGTTTTGAGGTCGGCCGGAGTTGTCCAGCTCCAAGGGCAGGGGAAGAAGGGAAGAGGTTGGGGAGCCTAAGCTCGCCCTATGTTTATGGGAACCTCTTAGCATGGAGGAATAGAGGAAGGGAGCATAGGTAAATGCGCATGCACTGGCTTATCTAACCCAGTACCCCTGTGAAGGTGAGTACCACCCACCTTTCACAGATGGGAAAACAAAGGCTGAGAGGAAAGTAAATGCAGAGCCAGGTCTGTTGCCAAAGTCTGTATATGGTGAAAGCACACTGGAAGGAACTAATTTTCTGTGAAATCACTGGGTCAGATTAGAAGGTGAGATTCTAAGGAATTTCTGACCCCCCACTTTCTAAACTCTCTATACATGGTTAAAATACTTTTGTATCTACCCTTGATCCTGGGGAGAAGTATATCTTGAAGCCCCACATCTTGTAAAAATGTTTCTGTAGAGGGCAGAGTAGCCCCACTGAGAGGTGGATGCTGGGCTGTCGGCTGAGCTCACATTCTCTGGCTGAGAGAATCAATCCCCCACACCCCAGTTTCACAACCATGCAACTCAAGTCAGCCTCGGCAAAATTATGAATTGCCATAATGCCGTGAGTTTTCCTGATGCTTATGAATAATTAGAACCTCATATTTTGAAACTATGAATTCTAGGAATTTAAACATATAGTATTTAAATGAATGAAATGCATGCTTTTCCTGAATTCCGCTCTGCTGGACCACTTAGGGCGATGCGGAAGTCAGACACCTGTTCACTCCAAGGAGAGTCTCACATACAGCCTTCCTGCAAGGAGCCCTGTCCACAGAGGGGAGAAAAGCAGACTCAGGCAAGATCAGTTAAGTTCATACATTCATCCAGGCAACAAATATTTACTGAATGCCTCCTCTGTGCCTGGCTCATTGGGAAAACTTCAATGAATGAGACCAACATGGCCCCTGCCCTCCTAGAGCTTAACTGTCTAGTAAAGAGATTGACCCTAAACAAACCACCACACAAGTAACATATAATTGCAATGAAAATAAATGCTGTGAAGGAAAGTACAAGTGCACAAAACAGGACTTACACTGTTTATGGAGGAACCCAGGAAGGCCTCCCTGAAGAAGTGATACTTGGGCTGAGATATGTTAGCCCTGCGTGAGTGTTGGGCTGAGTGTTAGCCAAGCGAACAGGGAGGGAAAAGTTTCCCAGAAAGAAGAAACAGCATGTCCAAGGGCCTTGAGACAAGAAGTTGCTTAATGAGTCCAAGGAACATAGAGCAAACTGGTGGGACTAGGATACAGTGAGCAAGGGGGTAATAGCACGAAACGAGACCACGGTACTAGACAGGAGCAGGTGTGAAGGGCCCTCCTGTTAGGGAGTTCGTGTTAAGGAATTTCACCTTGATTCCAGAGTGAAGGGAACCCATCAAAGTGGTTTTAAGTAAGGTCACTCTGCCTGATGTGTGATAAATAGTTTGGCCGAGGACCAGAGAGGTCAGGGGAGGGATAATGGTGACAAGGGTGTGGGTGGTGCAGTGGGGAAGGCAGTGACGGATCAGAAGCACTTTGAAGATCAGTGTGACAGGGCATGGGTGACCAAGGCTGAAGGATGTCGCCCAGTACTGACGTGGAGATAAATGGAAGATCTGCAGAGAAGATAAAGAGCTCAGTGTGACTGTTAGATTGGAGATTCCTGTAGTGACGATGATTATGATAAAATAATAGTAGCTGATCCTAGTGTTGATCCAGGAACTAATAATACTACCAGCCAGAATATCTTGAGCCAGGCCTTGTGCCAAATAAACCCTTTACATAAATCACCTCACACAATAATCACAAGAACCTCCGATGTAAGAACTCTCCTCTACTGAAGCATAAAATCCAAGGCGTTGCCAACTGGACCAGAATGGTTCAAGTCCACTGGCCAAGACTTCCTCCCCTTGGATGGTGGTTAGGTGGGCACTGCCAACCTTTGCTTCTTTGAATTTCCTGTATTAATAAATTCCAAATTCTTGCTCCTAACCCACATGTTCCCTATATCCCACTCTATTCAGCCAATTCTATCTTTTCAAAGTCATTTTAATGTTTTTCAGAGTAGTACATGCTTTGTTTAAGAAAATCAAATTCTACTCAAAGGCTTTTGTCCCCTGTGACCGTTCTCCTCCAGTAGCAGAGTGAAATAGAGCACATTTCCCTGCTTAAAACCCTCCAGATACTTGCCTTTGCTTTCAGAGGCCAAACTCCACATTGTTCTGTGGCCCAGCCTGCCTGCCAGTCTCCTCTAGTCCTGCTCTCCTTCTTACTACCCGGATCTTACCTCCAGTTCTTGAAACAAGCTCTTCCTGCATCATGGCATTTGCACTTGTTCTCTCTATCTGGACTGCTTTTCCCCTAGACCTTTGCATGCTTACCTCCTTCTCATCCTTTGGGACTCAGCTAAGAGGCCCTCCCTGACTAGAGTGAGCTGCTTCCCTCGTTTCCCCAGTGTTCCTCTTCATCACAGCACCTGATTTATTTATTGGGTTGCACTCACCAAAACTATAATTGTTTTTGTTGGCTTGTTCACTGTCAGGCACTGTCACTGCAGCTAGAACGTCAGTCCATGAGGGCTGGGCCCAAGGCTGTGATCCCACTGCATCCCCGAAGTCTAGCCCAGTTCCACAGAGTAGGTGCTCACTGTAAATGTTTGTTGATTGAATGTTGAAAGGGCCCTGTAATGACATCTCAAGGCAGCTTCACCTCCTATGTTTCCAGACTTTTTGGATACTCTACAGTGTATTTATTGTACTTTCTTTTCAGTTTATTCTGTTTCCCAAATTTCTGGACACTGTAGTTCAGTCCTTCTAATAACCCTGTTAATGAAGGTGCCATTACCCCCATTTTATAAATGAGATAGAGAAAATGATACTGTTGTGGCCTCTGGCGCACCTGGGAGTCAGAAGGGCTGCAGGGCTCTTCTCACTTCATTTGCCTTATATGTAACCTTGAGCTCCTTTCCCTCAATTCCACACACTTCCAGAACCTTGTTGGGACTGAGTTATGGATTTGGAATGAGATACCTTTAGACCTTTGTACTTTTCCCCAGTATTTTATTTTTGGACTTACAGAAAAGTTTAAAGCATAGTACGATGCACACCCATACAAACTTTACCTTGATTCGTAAGCTGTTAACATTTTGCCACAGTTGGTTTATCTGTTAATCCATCTATGCGCTCTTTTCTTTCCCTTTTTCTTGCTGAACCAGTTAAAGTTGCACTGTCGTAATCCTTCATGCTTAAATACTTCAGCTTGAGAATACGAATATCCCTACATAACAACTATGCGCCAGCCGCTCATTTTATCCTTGGTTTAGTATTATCTAACATGTGCCGATAACATCCTTTATAGGTGTGCAGTTTTGCTTTGGGCCAGGATTCAGTCAAACAGCACACATTGTACTTGGTTGTTATGCTCTTCAGTCTCCTGTCATCTAACACAGCTCCCAGCCTTTACTTGTCTCTCGTAATATGTACATTTTTGAAGAGTCCAGGGCGGTTATTTTGTAGGATGCCCCACAATTGGGGTTGCCTAGTTATTCTCTGGTGACCAGCAAGAACATGGAAGAGATGAGGATGTACACCCCTTTCCCAGTGCGTGATGTCAGAGGCAGAGACTTGAGCCCAGCCCTCATGGACTGACATTCTAGCTGCAGTGACAGTGCCTGACAGTGAACAAGCCAACAAAAACAATTATAGTTTTGGTGAGTGCAACCCAATAAATAAATCAGGTGCTGTGATGAAGAGGAACACTGGGGAAACGAGGGAAGCAGCTCACTCTAGTCAGGGAGGGCCTCTTAGCTGAGTCCCAAAGGATGAGAAGGAGGTAAGCATGCAAAGGTCTAGGGGAAAAGCAGTCCAGATAGAGAGAACAAGTGCAAATGCCATGATGCAGGAAGAGCTTGTTTCAAGAACTGGAGGTAAGATCCGGGTAGTAAGAAGGAGAGCAGGACTAGAGGAGACTGGCAGGCAGGCTGGGCCACAGAACAATGTGGAGTTTGGCCTCTGAAAGCAAAGGCAAGTATCTGGAGGGTTTTAAGCAGGGAAATGTGCTCTATTTCACTCTGCTACTGGAGGAGAACGGTCACAGGGGACAAAAGCCTTTGAGTAGAATTTGATTTTCTTAAACAACGCATGTACTACTCTGAAAAAAATTAAAATGACTTTGAAATACATTTTTTAATACGTAAAACTTGAGGTCCAAAGAGGACCAAGAACAAAGGACTGGAAATGGAGGTACCACAGGTACTCACATGCCCTTTGACTTGTATCCTAGTAACTCATCAAGTCTTTGCCTAGACCCTACCTACCAAAATTGGACTTCATCTTCCCAAGTCATAAAGGAATAAAAAGCAGTTCAGAACAGTTCCGCTAACCTTTTCCCTCTTGCAGAGCACTTACGGAGTTCAGTGATCGATCGAAAAGACTTAATAATCAAAAGGATTAAGCCCAAGCCCCAGCAAGGAGATGACATCACAGTGGTGGACGTGGAGAAACAGATCGAGGCCTTCCGCAGCCGCCTGGTCCAGATGCTGGGGGAGCCGCTCGTCCCACAGCTCCAAGACAAGGTGCACCTGTTGAAGCTCCTGCTTTTCTATGCCGCAGACCTGAACCCTGACGCAGACGCCTCTCCACAGGCCTGGAGCAGACCCTGAGGTCCTTCTAAGCACTGAACGCCAAGAATACCTCCTGAACTCTATCTCAAATTACTTGGAAGTTCTAAAAGTATAAAAAGTAGTTTAAAATCTTATAGGACCAAACCTATCTTATTTATCTGTAGGCTATAATAACTTTCTGTTTAGTAAATATCTTTTTTTTTATAATCCTATCCTAGCCTGTTCTCAGATATGGCTTAAATATATAAGGTGTATATATTTTTTAATAAATTATTTATCTATACTTCTTTTGAAACAGGTAATACTATATGCACTGTATGTTTAACATTTCAAGATGTGAAAAAAGAATCCGTGTGCTGAACAAATTCTAGACATCAATGTTATGTCATTCAAGGTACTGACAACCTGTTTCGAAAGAGAAAGAGATATTTGTTTCTCCCTAATGGAAAACAAACATCCTATATTGGACCTGTGATATTGCCTATGAATTTGACTTTGTGGCCAGTCTGTCAAGATCTAATGCAATGAAAGGGGTAAAAACAAAAGGATTGAGTGTGTTACAAAAAATCTGATGTTAAAAGCATACATACAATAAAAAAGCAATGGTTTTTCAAAATACCAAGTTTATCACGCTTCGGTTTCATGACTGCAAGCAGGCAGAATGGAATAACTACTCTTAACAGAACCAAAAAAAGTTCCATCCACATTTGAGAAAGTAGTAAGGATTTTTATTGTCAAAACAAGTTAAGAGATAACAAGCATAACAGAAAACACAAATAAATTAACTGTTCTGATCATTTTAGACTCCAGGGCATCTCTGTGGGAAGGTCAGCTCAGCTCCTTGTGTAGACACCATACTGTCCAAAGCAAAAGACAGCAGGAATTTGAGACAGTGTTCAAGACAATGATTGAACATGTACACAGTGAGGAGAAATGAAAAGGTGGTTCCCCTCGTCCCTTTCCTCAGTGAGGTACGTGTTTAGAAAGGTATGAGGCTCTTTTGGGGGGAAAATGATTGCATGCAGAAAATTTTTTAATTCTTCCACCTCCCAGAAAAGAATTTTTCAGGCCCTGGCCTGAACAAGAAACTCAAAATAGGGTGACACTAGTTTTGTATGAACCGCAAGACTATACTCGAACTGCAGTTGCCACTTCCTTTAAGAAAGTTTAACATCCATTTATCTATACCAAACCAGTAGACTGGATTTTCTCCCTTTGGAAGTTTTCAACCAAATGGGAGTTAAATTAATCTCACTTTAAAGTGCAACAAAGGATATGTAAGGCTAGTGTTTGTTCTGTGACACACAAAAGAGAAGCATCCCTCCAACAGCACTGGCCCAAGAGGTACTACGTAAGAACTGGCTGCAGGACAAAGTGATCCATGAGGTCTACCAAAAAGCAAGGAGATTCCGGTTTCAGCAGAAAACAGAGGGGATCCCTACCAAGGCTGGCTCTTAACTATACCCAGATCTCAAACAGATCCTGGGTCCCCATAACTGACAAGGCTGGAGCACACAGTGCCAGCACAGCCAAGAGGGCCAAAGTCATCTAAACTAGTCAGTGAACGCCTCTATGCCATGATTTGTCCATGCGCACATGGACAGTGGTAAAGGAATCAAGAAGCCTTGGTTTTGGAACAACACAAATATTATTTACCTATTAAGTAATGATCAAAGTTCTTGTGTAGGGTAAGTGATACAAAAATAGGTAATGAGGTCCCTATACATCACTGCTGAGGTTTAGTCTAACTTTAAATTAAAGCAGTACAAAATGGCTTCTTCCACACAAGGACAAGCTTTGCACTAATGTTTCTCAAAAGCCAATTATGTCTCCAGCTCTAGCCTCAGTTTGAGAGTTTTTTAAAAAGAGAAAACAAAACTTTTCCTATGTCAGAGCCAAGGTAAAGGGGAGCTGGGCTTAAGCCACCTCTATCCAGAGTCCCTGGAACAGAAAGAGCTCTAGAAGCCAGTGGGTGTGAGAACATTCAAGTCCCGCGGTTTTAGATTGTGGGCCCGCGGCAGCTGTTTCTTCCCTTCTATCACTGGGATGTCCATTTTGGGTGGCTTGAACACTGCTGGATCCTCGGCCATTCGGGTGGCTTGTGTGCGAATCAGTTCCATTGGAGAAGGCTTCTGGGCTCCTTTGTAGGCCTGGATGGCAAAACCTCCTACAGAAGTAAACCACAGAGCAAACGATTTCAAAATTAGTAAGAAGCTACCAACATACATGGTAAAATGCCCACCACTGCTCTCTTTCGTGAAGCGGCAGCCTTACCCGAATCAGACTTCTGGAGGGATCTTGGTCCAAAGACGCTCCATTTATCTGCCGAGCTTCTGTCTTTTTCCCCGCTTCCAGAATCCATGGTGCTAAGATTGGGGCCAGGTAAGGCTGTGGAAGAACCAGAAGTGAACCAGCCTCTGGAAGAGAAAGAATGAAATGGTAACACATCCTCTTCCTACACCTCTAGAAGTGTCCCACGCCAGGAGTAGGGACTGTCAGCTCCCCCTCCTGGCTCGGAAGCCACAGGCTGACCTCCCAGTGTTGGACGTGGCACTGGCTTTGCTTTAGCCTACGGCTACTGGGGGGGTGGGGGCTGCAGGAAGGGCTCACCTGGGCTTCTGCTTAGGGGACGAGTGGGGGCTGCTGCTTGGGGTGGACTGGGTGGAGGCCGGCTGCTTCTCCTCTCTTGTTATCTCTCCGCTCTGGAGCTTTAGTTTCTGCTCAGATGGGTAAGAAGAGAGGCTTTTTAAAAATCACAGCAAATACAAAACAGCTAAGTTTGGGTATAAACAACCTGGTTCACACTAACTTCAGGCAAAAGGAAACATGAAGAGGTGAAATAGTTTTGGATTATAGGAAGATATTCCTTTGATTCTGCCATACTAGAGTTCCATCTTTTAAAAAAACGTATTCATTCTATAGCATATCCTGAACATCTCTGTACTAATTCCACACCAGAGCTTTCGACTGTCCACATTGACCAACCAATAAGTGGACGAGCCAGAACCCCAGTGGCGGGCCTTCCTCAACTGCCCTCTTTGCCGCTACCGCGCACACCCCGCCATCCCCAGCCTCTCAGCGCCAAGACTTGGCCGCTAACCCCTCCAGCTAAATGCTCCCTCTGTGCAGCCCTTCCTTCCCATAACCAGTCACTCCAGCTGCCCTCAGCGTTGTAAACAGACATCTAACAGACAGACCAGCAGTCTAGCAGGGGAGACAAGCCTACTTCTCACTGCTCCTAGGTCAAGGCTTCCATACGGTCTCCGTGCTCCGTGTCTAGTACACCAATGCTCAGCCCAGGCTATACTTCAAACAAATGACCGTGATGAATTTTCTCAACACTCAACATATCAAGTTACATGAGCTGGCATTTCAGCCATCCTCATGTTCTACTCCTATGGCCAAGATGCAGAAGGTGGGCCAGATTCAGTTCCACCATTATATGGGGTGAACTGTGCAAATGGAATTCAGACTGACACCCACCCTGGAAAGTTCTCAGTGTCAAAGGCTGACAGTGCCCCTCTCCGGAAGGATCTGTCTTGTCTGAGAGCTTAAGCTGGACACCAAACCAACCCTGACCCGCCACAGCAGTGGTTTTAAGTTTAGTGTGCAAACATCATCCGGGATGCTCATTACAAAATGCAGCCATCCACAACGTCTCATATCCCTGCCCACAGGCCACTAACCCCCAACTATTCCTCCTCCATGTATTGTATATCATGATCCTCCTTGTGAGCCCCTCGGGAGCCAGATTCTCAGGCAACTCTGGAATATGGAGAAAAACCAACAGGAAATAGGGCATCAGGAGACTTGATTTCAGGTACTATGACTGGTTAATAAATACATAACCCTGGACCTCAGCTTCTTCATTTATAAAACATGGATGTATCTATGTCAGAGGATTAATAAGAAGATGAAGTGAATATGAGTGCTTGATAAATCTTAAAAGCACTATTAAGTATAAAGTGATATTCCCTGAAAGAAAATCATTTGAAACTATTTTATTTTATTCATACAATTATTTGGTCATTATTAACCTTACTGAAAATTCTCCATTTGTTCCAATTTTTAAAATGAAAGCAAAAACATCCCAATTCTATATTTATTTTAATTTTTAAAAAACTAAACATAGAGCATAACATTCCTTTCTAGCCAGTGTTACCTCTGTTGAGGTTGCCTGACTCCCATTTCTCGCCCTCAGAGTCAATCACCCTGGTACATAGTGACCCACGTTGGCTTTGTTGTTCATAACGTGCTCACACATATCACCTGTGTAAGCTCAGAATCTCATCTGACCCTCCGAACTAGAAGTAAGGGAAACAGTAAGTTTTATAGATGGATAAGCAGAAACTACGAGGCCAAGAGCCCGGGAGCTTTCAGCTAGAAAGTGCGACCACAAGGGGGACTAAACCTGCTCTAAATTCCTTGCTCAAGCCTCTTTCCACCACTCTCCACACCCCCAACTAGCTGAGCTGGTAACTTCAAAACCACAGCCACACCTCAAGCTGTGAATGATGAGGGTTTTGTTTTTTTTTGCGGTACGCGGGCCTCTCACTGTTGTGGCCTCTCCCGTTGTGGAGCACGGGCTCCGGACGCGCAGGCTCAGCGGCCATGGCTCACGGGCCCAGCCGCCCCGCGGCACGTGGGATCTTCCCGGACCGGGGCACGAACCCGTGTCCCCTGTATCCACAGGTGGACTCTCAACCACTGCGCCACCCGGGAAGCCCGAGGGTTTTGTTTTTTAAAAGTTCCTAAGAAACAAGCTTACGTGGAGTGCTTCTGCCACTCGAAGGTACTTGGTCTCCTCGGTGGTGAGGCCCTTGTGGGGTGTGTAGCCAGCATCTCTCAGCCCTGCCTGTTGCTCAAAACGCTGAATGCTCTCCTGGGTCTGTTCTGGGAACAGAGGAGATAACAGTCATGCCCACCCCCCTCTCCCATCACAAACTGGAGGAGATGAACACAGATATCCACTGTTCTCCCCGGGAGCAAGGGCATACACACTGGCCACCCGAGAAGGACGCCCAGACAGGCATCGTGGCAGGAGTTCTGAACCTCACACGAAGCCTAGGCAGAAAGAAGCCTTCCCTTACAGCAAGCTAAAGAGCAGGTTACTCCTAAAGGGACAGCCTGATAACCTCCAGGGAAACACTCCTTACCTTCCTCTCATTCATACCCTAGGACATTTTCTTTGTATTCAGAAATGCAACATGAAGAAGGCAGCTGACATTCAGAAACAGTGCAAGTTCTCCAAATATAAAGTTTCCTCAGAGATACTCACCACCCTCTTTACGATCTTCACCAAAGAGAAATGGGCCACGTTTAGGACAGATGGCACCAAAGTAGCAACTGGACCCAAACCAGAGAGAATGTGCCTTGAACTAACCAAGGTCTACTGATCCAATGTTTCCTGTGTGTGAAACTGCCCACCACAGTGCCTGGCACAGCAGGCAGACTCAACTCACTATCAGGGCAGTCTGACCCGATTATCTTGTCATCAATGTCAGTTATACCTGGGAATGACTGACAGTGGAATTTTTGCTTAATCTGTACACACACTATGTAATACACCCCCATGTACAAGAATGTGGCAGCTGAGGACCAAAAGTCCAGATGCCAGATGTCCTTTATGACTTAGTCATTCCCCTTCTAAGGGACTAGTTTATTTCCAACAGAAATAGAAGCAAAGGAAACATACACACACACACACACACACACTAAACGTATAAAGGTGTTTTCCAGTCTTGCCATGTAGTCACTTGAAAATTTTAAAAGCAGGAAAGGATTTAATGAACACGATACCTGGTATTTAAAATGCCAGGATTTTAAATGCAGCTTTTTTTTTTTAATTTATGACTACAGCAACATGAAAAGTTCATCGTAATATAAATTGAAAAAATACTGATAGAATGGTTTGTCTATTAGATTTGCAATTATATAAAAATATGCATATATGTGGAAATGACTAAGCCAAATAAGTATCTGAGTGATAGTAATATATACTGGGGCGCTATAATGTTCTATACTTTTAGTAAACTCTATTTTCAATAAAGAAGTTACACTGTTCTAAAAGAACAATGACTAAGCTTCCTAACACTGCCAGGACACCTTCTCAAGCTTGCAAAATACAAGCAATAGTTGCTGATTCAAACAGTGCATTTATGTGAATAAGAAAAAGTCCAAGTAAGAGTTTGGACTTTTGGTTCCTGGGTGAGTTCTTCAGGAATTGCCCAAGACTAACTGATGCCCTCCAGAGCAGATAAACAAGGGCTTCCGACATCAAAACTGAGCCAACTAAAGAGAACCTCTACGTGCCCTGCCCCTGGCAGAGGCTGCTGCTGACAAGCAGAGCTGTATATCTAATAATTGTTAACTTCCCACTAGAAGCAACTAGAAGGGCCCTCTGGAACCAACAAGTTTAGTTAACTTGTAAGATTTTTTAAAAAAATTCAAGCTCTCTTGTTTCCAGTCTTATCAGGACCACAAATCACACATTCTTAAGACCAAAGACACTTGAGGCACCAATCTTGTCTCAAGATCCAAGAGGAGGAACAACTTTGAGCCATTTAATTTAAAAAAATAAGCGCAGGGGCGGTGGGAGATGTCTCAGTGTGTCTCCTTCTCCAGCAGAGCTTGAAACAGTATCAGCAGCCACTCCCGGCCACTGAGCACTGGTGCCATCTAATCCTCCCCTCCACCTGCCGGCCAGATTCCCCATCTCACAGAGGAGGAAACAGCCTCAGTAGTTAAGTAACTTGCCCAAGGTCACGCTGATGGATATGGGAAAATAAGGCTGTAGCAACGAAGCAGCAGGAGCGCACCTAAATCAACTGAGATGCTTAACGTTGGGCAAGTCTTCCACCTAAATGTAGCTTCGACACTGGTGATGACTCAGCAGCCAGACTGACCTCTGCCGGGCCGGGTTAGGACAGGTTAAGGCAAGTGTGTCTGCAGAACTCCCGCAGCTAGTTGTAGGAAGCCTAAACTCTTCCCCGCCCCCAGTTCTGAGAGCGCAGAATGCTTACTTGTGATCAGAGAACTCATGATGACATGGGTAGCTTTAGCCTTCACCACGGGGACCTTGTCCGCACCATCAATGGCCGATGGCAGGGCACAGGATGAGACGCTGGCCTCTCCTTCCTCCACCTGTTCAAGAGGGGCAAGGAGGCACCTGAGCCAGACAAGGGAGTCACACGCCTCAACTTACTCCTCTGGGAGTCATCAGATACAGGAGAAAATATGTGAAGGGGGGCTTGGTTGTCCACACCCAATTAGATATGTATTATCCATAGTAACAAAAGATATGACATTATACGAATAGCCTGTATTTATAAAAGTGGGAGAGCCAGAATTTGAAGCTCTGAGCTCTATTATCTTTCCAGATTATGTCTGTCCAAAACACAATATGCCCCTAAGGATACAGAAGAAACAACTATTACTAAGCATTGACCGTGTACCAAGCACCATGCTTGCTTTTGCTTAATTAATCACTGCATTCGCTAAGTGGTTCGCAAATTTTGCCAAGCACCAGAATCCCCTGGAGGGCTTGTTAAACAGACTGCTGGGCCCCAACCCAGAGCTGATTCAGTAGGTAGGGCTCAAGAATTTTGTTTCTAACAAATTACCAAGTGATGCTGATGCTGTTGGTCCCTGAGACCACACTTCGAGGACCACTGCTCTAAGGGTTCAATAACGGTCTTTTAAAACAAACCAGAAAGTCTACGTAGCTCCTCAGCTTTAACATGAGAGAGCTGGAGCATGCTGCCTTCCTTAATCTAAACACCTGACACCGTGCTCAGGACTGACTGGAAGCAGAGGACTGGGTTTTACTCTTTGTTCTCTACTTCTCCAAAGGAATCGAGAAGAAAGATGGTCAGAAAGGAGGGGAGTAGAAGGAAGTATTGAAATGTATCCCTGTTACAAAACAGGATTTAAACTCTTCAGCTGTGACCTTACTCGAGCAAAACTTGAACCTCTGCTTTCTCACTTGGAAGACGGCTGACGATTGGGACATGGATGCCTAGGGCATGGATGGTTAGGACAAACAAAAGAATGCATGTAATGAGTCAAGTTGAGCTCTCCTTAGAAAGGCCAGTTGTTCCAAACTGTCAGCTGTTCCAGCTGGGACACAGCAGAAAACTGGAAGCCCATTCTTTGCCTAGAGAAGCAAGCAGCAGCCTTCATAAATGAAGAAGGTAGTGGGCTGCCCTCCCAAGAGCTATCAGGAGCCTTGCTTCTTTTCTGCTCCCGTCCCTTGAGTCTGCTGTTTTGGCATCACAGGCAGGCTGCTGGGGCCCTTTCCCCCTAGTACCGCCAATACTTTTTACACAAAATGTTTCCACCTCAACAACTGACTGGGTCAGATTTCAGTAGAAAACTGATATAGGGAACTTGCCCCAGAGCTGTAGGGGGCACTTTCATAGCAAGGAGCGCCCTGTTCTGAGAGCTTAATGGTATTGGGGGGGCGGGGGGGAACACTACACTCTTTAGAAAGGAAGGATCACATACAGCTCTGCCAAGGGAAGCTAAGCCCGGAGCCAGGAGTCACAACATCAGCTCCACACCTAATATGTGCCAGGCCTTTCAATCCTCTTTTTTTTTTTTTATAAATTTATCTATTTTATTTATTTATTTTTGGCTGCGTTGGGTCTTCGTTGCTGCGCGCGGGTTTTTTCTAGCTGCGGCGAGTGGGGGCTACTCTTCATTGCGGTGCACGGGCTTCCCATTGTGGTGGCTTCTCTTGTTGCGGAGCACGGGCTCTAGGTGCGTGGGCTCAGTAGTTGTGGCTCTCGGGCTCTAGAGCGCAGGCTCCGTAGTTGTGGCGCACGGGCTTAGTTGCTCCATGGCATATGGGATCTTCCCAGACCAGGGCTTGAACCCGTGTCCGCTGCAATGGCAGGCAGATTCTTAACCACTGTGCCACCAGGGAAGTCCCTCCAGTCCTCTTTTATTTAATGCCCACGGCACCTCCATGACAAAGTATTTTCATCTCTCACACAGAGACACTGTGGCTCAGGGGTGAAGCCCAAGCTCACAGCTGGTGCACAGACTGTTAGGTGGCTCACACCCAGGTCTGCTTAGATAGCTGCTTACTGGTACTTGCTGTCAGGACCTAGCTGTCACACAGCTCAAAGTGCAGTGAAACGATAGCTGCCGCTTAAAAGGATTCATCTGAACTGGGTGGGCCTAGCTTATTCAGGCAACAGGACCACCTTTCTGGCATTCTTGGTGGTTGGAAAGTCAGAGGCGAGAGAGACACAGTCCCTGCAGTCAGGAAGCACAGGCTTCAGAAACAAGCCTGCAACAAGCATGTCAGAACCCATGAAGCCCAACTGCACAAAAGGGCTGTGAGAGCAGATCAGTGTGTAACGAGGTATGTGTGTGCATGTCAGGAGGGCCTTACAAAGGAGGCAGCTCTCACATAGGATGGCAGTGGGGAAGGGCATCTGAGGCAGGAGGGACAGCATGAGGAAAAGCACAGCATATGTTCAGGAAAGAGCCAATTTTTAATCACTCAATGAGCATCTTTTTGCAATCACTTTATGCCAAGTCCTCTGCTAGATACTGTAGATGGAGTATGAATCAGACAGGGCCCCTGCCTGCAGGAAGCTAATGGAGGGCAATGAAGTAACACAGGGATTGTAACAGGGGTCCACAGTACACTGGAGACCTCAAAAGGAGGGGTGATAGTCTTACTGGGAGGACGGAGGAAAATCACAGAAGAGATGGTTGAGCTAAGACTTAAAGGATGCCATCTGTCAGGCAGATGAAGTACGAGGATAGGATGGGGACTGTGAACATTCCAGGCAATCGGAGCAGCGAGAAGCAAAGACTTAGAGGCATCAAATACCCTATTAAATACAAGAAATCTTAGGTAACTTGCATGGCTGGATCACAGAGGGTGGGGGGTGGATTTGGAGGGGAGGGAGCGCAGACAGGACCTAGACCATGCAGAGCCAGACTAAGACTAAGGAGCTTGGATTTAATACTGTGGAAACGAGGGTGGGGAGGACGGGGAGGAGAGGGATGGAGAGGTTGTATTTCAGGTAGAAGACACAGCCAAAAAAAAAAAAAAAAAAAAAAGACACAGCCATTCTAGTTTTGAATTAAAAAGGAAAAAGGCCTACCAACTCTACAGAAAATATAACATATATAGGGATTGGTGGCTGCCCAATTCTATGGGTGTCAGGAACCGCTGACAGCTTCTGGAGCAGAGGAAGGAGAACGAAGGGGTTGGGCCTGCCAACAGCAGTCAGCGGGGTCAGATACCTTGGCGAGGTGCTGATACTTGCGCTCTGGAATCACTGGCTTCCAGGGGATGCTGCCCATGTCCGATGGAGGAGGAGTCATGGGCGTAGGGTCCTCGAGGGCATCATCATAGCTGAATGCCCGGCGGTACATCCCGATGGGCAGGGACATCTTGCCTAGAGGCCCACTAGGCTCAAGAGCTAAGAACAGACACACCTGTCAGGATGGGCTCATCAACTGAACATACCAGTAGCTTTAAATTAATCTGTAGGCAGGAAAGCTCTGAAACACTCTTATTCTGGGACAGAGCAAGAAAAGCTCGTTCTGGAAGAGCTAATCCAGTCAAGGTAAGGTAACTACAAATTCCTTCCTCTCTGCCTGACACTGGATTCTCCACTTAGCCCACACAGCAGCCCTAATTCATTTTTATGGATTAGGAAACCAAAATTCAATTTCAATTTACCTGAGCAAGGTCACATAACTTGAAAGTGCAGTAAGGAATCAAAACCCAAAGCAACCTGATTTCAA
>NW_020172985.1:600813-605052 GCF_003031525.2 Neophocaena asiaeorientalis asiaeorientalis | reverse complement strand
TTCTATGAAGGAAAATAAGCTGGAGACATTTTCTGACACTTTATCTACTGGAAAAATAAAAGTGAAGTCTTATTTACCAATTAAATTATTGAGAAAAATGGATGTCTAAAGTTTTTTTTTTTTTTTTTTTTTTTGGGGGGGGGGGGTACACGGGCCTCTCACTGTTGTGGCCTCTCCCGTGGCGGAACACAGGCTCCGGACGTGCAGGCTCAGCAGCCATGGCTCACGGGCCCAGCCACTCCGCGGCATGTGGGATCTTCCCGGACCGGGGCACGAACCCATGACCCCTGCATCAGCAGGCAGACTCTCAACCACTGCGCCACCAGGGAAGCCCTCAAAGCTTGTATTCTTTAGGCCACAGAAGCCCGTGGCAATCCCAAGACTCTCAACTCAGGCAAAACTGAGGATATGCAGT
This sequence comes from Neophocaena asiaeorientalis asiaeorientalis, assembly GCF_003031525.2. Taxonomy (NCBI): domain Eukaryota; kingdom Metazoa; phylum Chordata; class Mammalia; order Artiodactyla; family Phocoenidae; genus Neophocaena; species Neophocaena asiaeorientalis. Next base: position 604,637 of record NW_020172985.1, on the reverse strand, counting down.
CTTGGGAATTCCCTGGCAGTCTAGTGGTTAGGACTCCATGCTTTCACTGCTGAGGGCCAGGGTTCAATCCCTGGTTGGGGGGACTAAAATCCCACAAGCCTCATGGCCAAAAAAAAAAAAAAACACCATGAAATCTTGTTCCCAGTTTATACATGAGGAAATGAAGGCCCAGAGGTGGAAAATCCTCTGTCTTTACTAACTCACCTAAGATAACAAGAGCACCATGACAAGAAATATGTCAAATAATATGCTGTCCAGCAGCATCTAGAACAGTTTCGAATGTTCTATATGACTTAAATGGCACAGCCAATTTTCATCACAGAAACTACTGACAACGGTTCTCACAAAGCACTGCCAGCTGATCCTGCCATTCCTGTCCACCGGAACGGACTGGCAGAATGCCCCAGTGACGCAGGCTCCCCACCTCAAGGGCACACTCAGCTCTGCCAGATCAGGGAGCAAAGTTCATGTTGTTTGTTTGTGGATCCTTTCAGAGCAGAACTAACGTCCAGATCCTGCCTTCAGTGTGACATTATCCTGCTGCTATAATTACACAATCACACTCTCCAAGACATCAACCTGTTCGGCAGTAAGTCCAAAACCAGCAAAGACATTCCGTGTAAACAACAAGAGGGCCAAGCAGTTACCATTATTATTATGATTAATGACAATTACTAACAAATCCATAGAAACAGAAAGAGGATTAGTAGTTGCCAGGACCTGGGGGGAGGGAGGAGCCACAGGAGTGACTACTAAAGGGACAAGGTTTTCTTTTGTGGGTGAGGAAGATGTTCTGGAATCAGACAGTGGTGATGGTTGCACAACCTTGTGAATATACTAAAAATCACTATACTGTTCATTTTAAATGGCTGAATTGTATGGTATGTGAATTATCTCAATTAAAACAAACACACAAGCAAATCGTAATTACAAGTACCCTTCCTTGCCAGGAACTTACATCCCTCATCTTTCCTAATCCTCATTAAGCAGATATTCTTCCCCTTTTCCAGCTCAGGAAACTGAGGCATAGATCTTAAGCAACACCCCACTAGCAAGTGTGAGGTGGGGGCTGGAACACAGATCTCAGCCAGCTCTCACACCCGCCATGCAACACTCCATGCTCCCCACCCTATAAGCATTAACCTAATGCATGCAACCCTGCGGCCAAGGTGCTTACAGGGAGTTCACAGTCATCACAACGACAATGAAAGACAAACTAAAACACAAGTTGAAGTTAGAGACTAGAAATGGATCCTTATCGGGAGACACAAGGGAGACTCCTATGACTCCACTTAATTTGGGAGCAATTTCAGAAACATCTTAAAGACTCATCCCAAGAGCCATCCCAATAGCCTTCCTAAGAATAATAATAAAGTCAGCTAATATTTACTAGGAGATAAATTCCCACAAATAGAGACCAAAAAATTTTCTGGGCAGTAAATGTATATTCATCTTTAACTCACATTTTCATGTATTTTATGTTTGATCTTCACAGCAAACCTGAGAGACAGGCACTATCGTCTATACTTTACTGAGAATCAAAAATTGAGTGATTCAGATTTTAAAAATCACTAGCCCTTCCCACTAAAACAGTCCAAGGAGGAATCAATGACTTCACTAACCCAGAAATTATAACCCTGTACAGACCCAGGACTCACTAAATGTTGCAGTGAGCATTTTCATGACTAAGTTCAATGTGTCTTGAAATCAGGCTGGTGCCTTTTTGCCCAAACTTTCATTCCTCCCACCCTCCTATCTCATCCTCACAAAAAAAGGGGGTGAGTTTAATCATTTTGGTTTAAGAACTACGCAGCTTATTCTAAATTTTTATTTGATACATAGGAAAGTGACAAATCTGTCATACCCTTAAGTGAAATAACTGTTCTCTTTCAAGTTAGATTTTTGGGTTCACACCCTGGCTGGGTGGTTAATAAGATAATATTTAAATGATGCCAATCTATTAAGTCTAAATACTCTCCTGGTGGCACAGAGTTACTATTAATATGTGGTTCAAAAAAGTAGTTTCTGTCTAGCTCAAAATGTTAAGGGCAAAACATAACTTTACCAAAAAGAATTAAGTTTACCAGGCACTTCTGGTTGTCTCGAAGCCATTGAAAGACTGGGATCCAGGTGCTTTTTCTATACAGAATTCAGAGCTGAGTCCCTGCCACCTAATAAAAACGACAAAGGGCATTTTCTTACAGTGAACACCAAAGAATAGCTCCAATGCTGTTCTTCTGACAAGCACACAGAGTTTTATGGCTTGGTTACAAGGTTGAAACACACACAAAAGAGGGACAAACATGCGAGGGAGAAAAAAAAGGATAAAATCAAAGGTCTCACTGTACCTGTCACTGATCTTAACACCTGTGATACGACAGACACCATACACAGTGAAAAGGTCACCTTACCAGAGTGAAATGATGTGACGATTATGCTGACAGACAGATATTAATGAGGAACACTGCTCAGCTGCTGCAAGTTAGCAAAGCTGCTCGGGAAGAGTCCATCCATTCCAGAGGTTCTGAGAACAACAAACAACCACCATTGGCACAGCCCTTCAGAGTCTGCCAAACACCTTCCTGTACTTTCATGTATCTCCTGTAACAACCTTGCAAGAGATACTATACTCATTTCGTTTTTAAATAAGTTAGGGCTCAGGGTCCAAATAACCTGACCCACAGCAAGGGACGAGGGATCCACAGTGGGTAAATTCATTCCTTGCTGCCAGTACTGACTGATATTCATAAGGGTTTTATACAACACTTATCTTGTGTTTTAACCCTTGCAGCAACCCTTGCAAAGCAGGCATTGTTTACCCCCAATTTAAAGAAAAGGAAACTAAAAAGCAGAAGTGATTTGTCCAAGATTACAGACAAGTGGCCCATCTGTAAGGCAGGTAGTTTCATCTCCATTTTACAGGGGAGCTCAAACAAAGCTCCGAGAAAGCCAAGTTACTTGCTTTTCAGCTTGCTGCACTCCCCCCTCTATCCTGATGAAGCTCAGAAGGCAAAATTGTTAGTTCCTCATTAAAGAATATCGCTGAAACCAAAGTCGGCCATCCTCAGGGTCCAGGCAGCATTCCGACCCGACACCTCCCCTTCCAATTCCCAGTGCCCATCCCCTCCCCCCTCCCCGCAGAGCTCTGACTTCTCCTTCATAAGATACAGGACAATGCCACCAGGATGTGAAACGCCTGGGCTGACTGAACCGCCTCTTCCACCCGGCGAGGATAAGAAAGATTAAGGCGATTAGGGCCAGGGCCTGGCACAAGCCGAAAGTTCCCCGGGGCAAGGCAAGTAGGAGGCCTGGGAGGTATGGGCGAGAAATGGGGGGGTCCAGGACAAGGCCGGCCTGGTAAAGTAGAGGCGAAGCCCGGTGCCGGGGCATGATCACAGAGATACCCCACGGGGGGACCCCAGAAGGCGGGACGAGAGATGCACGGAGCGGTCCGGCAAAGATCTGAGCCTGAGTAAGGGGAGAGGAGAGAAGCACCACGAGGACCCGGGCCAGGGCCTCGGTGGAGGGGACGGGGGCACGCCCCTCCTTACCGGTGGAGGACCGAGCCCCAGGGAGGGTCCGGTCCGGCTCATCTGGTTACCTGTTTTTCCGCCGCCGCGGAGCCGCCTGCGGCCCGAGCTCCGGCACTAAAGAGGCTCCGAGGACCCACGTCTCTCGAGAGGCTGTGGCGCATTCGGGACCCAAGCCATGGTGTGAGCGGCGCTGTGCCCGTGGCGACACAGAAGGCCCCAGACACCAAACAGGGAGGGACCACAGGGGGCTGGCCCACAGCCTTCCCGATAAAGTCTCCTGAGGCCGAGTCA
>NW_020172985.1:585056-600249 GCF_003031525.2 Neophocaena asiaeorientalis asiaeorientalis | reverse complement strand
GGGGCTCAGTGCATGCTGGGAGTTGTAGTCCATGGTCGGGAAAGCCCCAGGATCTTAGCTGCACTGCAGGTTGGTAGGGCCAGAGCTCCGTGTGTGGAAACTGCCAGCTCCCATACGAAAAGCTACCCTTGACTAGCATTTTATGCCTGGGTCTGTGACAGGCTGAGGGCAGATGGAGGTGGCATAGTAAAGTGACACCCTCAAACCCGTTTCACGGAGGGGAAGTTGAAGAGATGCGAAGGCACTTTGACTAAGAAGAGATGAAGTGAGCAGGGACCCTCTTCCAGGAACAGCTGGGTTAGGCAGGGTTCATACTAGTAGCAGAACCAAAAGGGGAAGCAAATAGCACCAGCCTCCGCTAGGTAAGGTGGTCGTAACATTATTTCCCTTTTACACTAAGGAAAGTGACACTTGGAGAGGTGCCAGCTCAACTGTCATACCCTGAAGACTTCTTTTTTCTTAAAGGGTTTACAAATATGACAAAGCAATAAAGTTGAGGAAGTAAATGAAGTTGAAAAACAATCTATCCACATGTCCAAAGTTTGCCATCAAGGCTCATTTCAAGAGGGCTATAGGGGCTTGGGGCTGGGACTTTTAGATTTCAGCATTTGACCATTGGCCAGGCCTACTGGCGGGACTGAGAGGCTTTCTTCATGCACCTTTAAACTTGAATATGCCAGTAATTAGAGTCTTTTCTAAATTCTGTGATTAGCTTATAAATAGCACAATTACATTGCAGTGTGATTTTTTTCTCGTGTTAAAAGTATTCTTTCATGGGCTTCCCTGGTGGTGCAGTGGTTAAGAATCCGCCTGCCAATGCAGGGGACACGGGTTCAAGCCCTGGTCCAGGAAGATCCCACATGCTGCAGAGCAAATAAGTCCATGTGCCACAACTACTAAGCCTGCTCTCTAGAGCCCGTGAGCCACAACTACTGAAGCCCGCGCACCTAGAGCCTGTGCTCCACAACAAGAGAAGCCGGCACACCACAACAAAAAGTAGCCCCTGCTTGCCGTAACTAGAGAAAGCCCGCACGCAGCAACGAAGACCCAACGCAGCCCAAAATTAATTAATTAAAATAGATTCTCATAAAAAAAAGTGTTACTTTGTAAATTTGCAACTTTTAAAATATGCCATAATTTTTGCCCTCTGTGGGGACAAAGCTGACACCTTGCCCTCCTTCATCACAAGGAAGGCATACACATCACAATCTTAGTCAGAAGGGGAGGAAAGAGCACTTTGCACCTTTATATAAATTGCAGGACAGGATCACCTTGTTTCAGTCTTATTCCCAAATTAATGAAAACTGAAGGCTTTTCTGGAAGTTACTGACTCTAACTAAGACAACTTTATCCCTGACTCTTGTGATACTGATGTCTGAAGCTGTGACATGATGTTGGCAGATAGTAGCCGTTTGAGAAAATTGCTGTTTTCCCCAAAGAGCAGACTAGCTATAAACTTTTAGCCTTTGCAAGCTTACAGGGTTTTCCCCTTTAAATCGGTGTTGTATTTTTTATTTAGGGAGCTTATTCTTCTAAAGCCTGGACTTCCTTCGAACCCTTCTTTGTAAGTAAACTACTTTTCTAAATGGTCTGGTTGCATAGCTAAAGAGGATTCAGTCACAGCTGAATCCATGAGGCCCAAGAAGGGCACCTTCAGAGCTGTTTGATCTCAGGCCGTTTTTTTCAGTGCCGGGGGTGGATCTCTTGTGGCAATAGAGATTCCCCTCCACTGCCTTTTCTGTGCTTTTTTTCTCACTCTGGTTTTGGTTCTTTTTTTCTTTCTTTCTTTCTTTTAAAGTCTTTATTGCATTTGTTACAATATTGCTTCTGTTTTATGTTTTGGTTTTTTGGCCACGAGGCATGTGGGATATTAGCTCCCCGACCAGGGATCGAACCCACACCCCCTGCATTGGAAGGTGAAGTCTTAAGCACTGGACCGCCAGGGAAGTCCCTCTGGTTTTGGTTCTTAGCCAAGCCTACTTTTAATTGTCACAGCCACTTTATTTCCCCAAGAGTGGCAGCATCCTTGGGAGGTTGGTCTTTGAGGTCTGATTGTTGGTTCTTATCTGGGGACAGACAACAGTCAAGGGTCCCTGTGTGTGGTTGACCAGGGAATCTGGTTGCCTTTTTATGTATGTTTACAACATACACTTACCACGAAACTAATTTTCTTTTTTTAAAAAAATATTTTATTTATTTACGTATTTATTTATTTTATTATTTGGGGGGGGCTGCGTTGGGTCTTCATTGCTGTGCATGGGCTCTCTCTAGTTGCTGCGAGTTGGGGGTTACTCTTCTTTGCGGTGCGCAGGCTTCTCATTGGGGTGGCTTCTCTTATTGTGGAGCATGGGCTCTAGGCGTGTGGGCTCAGTAGTTGTGGCGCACGGGCTTAGTTGCTCCACGGCATGTGGGATCTTCCTGGACCAGGGCTCGCACCCGTGTCCCCTGCATGGGCAGGAAGATTCTTAACCACTGTGCCATCAGGGAAGTCCCGAAACTAATTTTCTAAATACTTTTGACTCGGAATTTTCTTTTTGCACCTCCTTGGGCACTTCATACTTTAATAAACTTGGAGCCTCTGAAATTGATCAGAATCTCTCTTACATCCACCCAGGATGCCCCAAATCATCCTGCATTTCTACTTCATGGGGGACGGGCAGAGATTGGAACCAGACTCTGCCCACCTGCCTTCCTCTAGACGTCTGCGCTCTCTGGCCAGTACAAGCCCTCAGAAAGGTCCACTCCCTAGATAGATCTGCCAACATTCTCACGACCCATCAGCGGACTGAAACTTGGTCACTGGGATAGTAGCAGGTGGGGCATTTGCATTTTTGGGATCTCTAGACTTGGAACTCTGGAAATCTGCCCCCTATAATATCACAGATAAGGCATTCCACCTAGTAGTGCTTAGGCATTGTCCATTTCCGTTGCCCATTTCGCAGCAGAGGAAACTAACACTCTCAAGGGAACTTTGGATAAGATACCTCAGCCAGGAAGCCGCAGAGTTGAAATTCAAGACGGGCTGAGTGCCCAGCTGATAGTTTCGCTGCTGGCTATCCTTGGCCTCAGCTCCTCCACTTTAACGTCCCTGGGGCTAGAGGGTTGAAGGCGCATTCCCAAGGAAGAAACAAAGATCAGTAACACCGCCCTCTCGTGGTGAGGGGTAAAGATTTCACTGAAAAAAATAAGGATGCTTGGTCAGCTGTCAGACTGTCCCTAGAGACAAACTTCTCCTGCCTAATATCACAGATGAAGCAACTAAGGTGCAGAGAACAGAAGGAACCCGGCCACTGTCACAAAGTTAGGCAGTTGGTTAGCTAGAAAATGTGTTTTTGTTTCTTACTTTGTGTCAGGTACTATGCGTGGTACTCAGGATACACTGGGAAGGGTCCCTGGATGTTATAGGCTGACTTGTGTCCTCCCAAAATTCATGTGATGAAATCCCAAACCCCAGTGCATCAGAACTTAACAGTATTTATAGATAAGGGCTGTAAAGGGGTGATTAGGTTAAAATAAGGCTGGTGTCCTTATAAGAAGAGGAAGAGGCCCCAGAGTTATACAAGCACAGGGAAAAGGCCATGTGAGGATACAGTGAGAGGTGGCAATTTGCAAGCCAAGAAGAGAGGCTGCAAAAGAAACCAAACCTGCCGGTACCTTGATCTTGGACTTCTAGCCTCCAGAACTGTGAGAAAATTAATTTCTGTTGTTTAAGCCACCCACTCTGTGATACTTTGTTATGGCAGCCCTACCAAACTAATACGAGGAGACAGACAACGAATGAGAGATTATGAATAATTAAAAGCCAGATATCAGGAGGCAATAGCACCAAGTGCTATGTAATAGGGGGACTGACTCTGGAACATCAGGGGAGGGTGCCCAGAGAAATACGAGTTACAGAGGCAAGGAAGTAGGTGGAAGTGGGTGCTCCACGTGGGGCACCAAAGCAAGGGCAAAGGCCCAGAGGCAGGAGAAAGCTTGTGTCTGAGGAGAATTGGAGGGTGGGGAGCAATTAGCAGAGTCCTTGAGGTGGCAGAGCCCCCACCAGCTCAAGGTTTATAGGCCAAGGTATGGATTTTGGTCTTTCCCCTGAGAGCCATGGGGGTGAGGGGCCACCTGGAAGTGGACATAGTGTAAACAAGTCCATAGTTGGCCTTGGGTGGGGAGGGGAAGAGAGGGGAGAGTTAGAAAGGTTAGTGCAACGGGCCCTGGGGTGATTTTGTTAAGCTAGGTTTTATTAGGGTTGGGGTTTATCTGGACGGCAGTTGGAGCACATTTAAATGCATTGGGAAGAATCAGCAGAGAGGGAAGTGTGCAAGATGCAGGTGAGTAAGGGGTTAAGAGCCCTGAGATGCAGGAAGGGGCACCTGGCATTTGATCAATTACCTAGGGCCTACAGGTTTTTCAGAGACCCACAAAAACATCTTTGAACGCTAAAAGTTAAATGATTGGCTCCAAGATTTTTTTAAAACTGCAGAATCAAAACTAATATGTTTAATTAAATGTCCGCACAACAGAGTATTACATCAACTTCCTTTATGATAATATTTAACTCTCATAAAGATGCCGTTGCATTTGAAAACAAATTGAGAGCTAGATTTTTCTCACCTTGAAAAATACTCCCAATGAGCAACTTAATGCTCCCCCAAAAAAAACAAAAAGCAAAAAAACAATAGTCAATCACAAATTAGACAAGTTGGGACTTCCCTGGTGGCACAGTGGTTAAGAATCTGCCTGCCCATGCAGGGGACACGGGTTCAAGCCCTGGTCTGGGAAGATCTCACATGCCGCGGAGCAACTAAGCCCGTGCGCCACAACTACTGAGCCCACACACCACGACTACTGAAGCCCGCGCACCGCAACAAGGAGTAGCCCCCGCTCGCCACAACTAGAGAAAGCCCGCGCACAGCAACAAAGACCCAACGCAGTCAAAAATAAATAAATAAAATAAATAAATTTATAAAAAAAAATTAGACAAGTTATCTGTAGCTAAGTAATTTTTAAAGAAAAACCTTTAAATTATTTAAATGTTTAACATGGGACGTGAGTACATTTGAATATGTTTGTTTGGTACAGTATGTGGTGGAATGTTCTAAGGAAGGACAGACTAGGGCAGAGGAGACCTAAAAACCACCCTGGGGTGGGTCCAAAGCATGTGACATGTGAGGGGCTGGCCTCGGAAAGAAGGAAGTTTTCAGTGTGTTTGGTGGAGAAGATTGGCAAGGCCCCCTCTACTGGCTCTTTTGTTGTCGGTGAGGTAGGAGGTGAGCTGTCTCTTCTGTCTGTGAGCAGAGAGGGGGAGGTGAGGTGAGGGGCAAAGAGAGAAGAACGTAAAGATTTGAAATTGCCATTTCAGAGAGTGGAGGAGGAGAAACTGACTGGAAAGTGTGGATGACCCAGTTGAGGCTGGTCACCACGAGTAACTGATTGTGCCAACGTGTCTAGTTGTGTGTATTCAGGAGCATAGTTTAACGGTCTGGAAGCAGGAACACCCTGGATTCACCCAGGGCTGGGGTTCAATAGGGTGAGCAGGATGAAGGGTCAAAGGAGGTGAGGAAGTTAACATCACTGAGTGCCTACATCGTGTGCACAAGAATAGACACTCTTACATACACTGCCTGATCCACAAGGATCATTATATCGGTTACGATGCGTTTGGCTGCAGTCAAGAGAAAAACTCAACTAACAATGGCCTAAAGGTATTTGTTGTTTATTTAGGAGTCTGTAGGAAATTAGACCTCGGATTGGTTTGGAAGCTCCATAATATCCTCAGAGACCTGGGTTTTCCCTTCCCTTTTGTGCCTTCCCTCAGCAAGTTGGGTTTCATTTGCAGGCTTGGACCTCACGTTTGAACTGTGGTCGTTCCAGCTCACAAAGCAGAGTTTCCTCACATGACAGCACTCTCTGTGGGAAGGGAGAAAATTACTTCCTAGAAGGCTAGCAGTCTTCTACCTACAACCCCTGGGCCAGAACTGAGCCAGATGCTCACCCCTACACTGAAACTGATCAACAAGAACTGGAAGGCTCCAATCATCTTAGTTTTAAGTCATGACTCCTCCCAAGGCTGAGCACATACCAAATAAATAAAGTTGGGATTCTGTTAGCAAGAAAAACAGAGGGATGGCTCTGTTGGATAGGCCACCAACAGTGTCTGCACGATCATTATCCTCATTTTACAGTTGAAGAAACAGGTTCAAAGAGGTTATGTGGCATGATGAAGGTCAGAGTGGGTCCGGAAACTGAGCCCAGATCCTTCGGATACCACTATGCTGTGTCCTGTTCAGGTCTTGCTGACTCTAAGACCAGTTTTCTTTGCATGTAACAATGGTTCCCAACTAGGGGTCCCTATAGCCCCTACTGAGAGTTGGGGAGAGGAGGGAACTTCCTGGGTATTTATTTCCAGTGTAAAAAAATTAATAAAGAGAAACCTTAATTAAATAGTCAGGAGACCAGAAGCAGGGGGCTCTCACACTCTGTGATGATGATAACAGAGCCCAAAAGGAATAAGAAAGATTCCTCTTGGGCTTCCCTGGTGGCGCAGTGGTTGAGAGTCCGCCTGCCGATGCAGGGGACACGGGTTCGTGCCCCAGTCTGGGAAGATCCCACATGCCGCGGAGCGGCTGGGCCCGTGAGCCATGGCTGCTGAGCCTGCGCGTCCAGAGCCTGTGCTCCACAACGGGAAAGGCCACAACAGTGAGAGGCCCGCATACTGCAAAAAAAAAGAAAGATTCCTCTTCCTTCCTGACAAGGACTCATCCAGTGAAAAGCCATGGACTCTTTGTTTACTGTAGCCCTCCCAGCTTCCTTTTCCCCTTTATAAAAGAGTTCTCCTTCCCTTGCCATGCAAGGACTTGCACATGGCTTCCCACAATTGCAGACCCCAAATTGCAATTCTCTGCTCATCTTGAATAAACCCACCTTGGCTGGAGAAATATCTGGCAGTCTTTTTATTTTAGGTCAACATTTTGGCGGCCCATATGGGGGCCAGAGATGATCCCTGCTGGTTCGAGGACTGGTGAGCAAACAGATGCAGTACCACAGTTGAGCCCACTGTCACTCACTGCTTTTCTCACCAGCCCTGGTCTTTCTCCTGGATCAAGCCCACACTCTCTTTGCCTTTGAAGCTCTCCAGGCTTTTGGGGGGTCTACTTAAAGCTTTCGTCTTTCTGGTTAAGGTCTTGTTCTGTATGCGAGTACTTTTTTTGCACTTTGGTCTGATTTTTGAGATCAGAATGTTTCAATTGAAGCTGGCTGAGAAGCTGTGGGCCCATTCCTATGGGAAACAAGAGCTGCTTCACTGAAACTGTGCCAGTTCAGCTGTCAGCCCATTCCTTAGGAATAGGGGCTATTCTCTAGAAACTGACTGAGAAAGTCTTTGGCCTGGCTTCTCTGGGACCAACCTGTTTCCTTAGAATTGGATGGTATCAGCTTTCAAGTTGTTTGAGCTGTTTGAAAATTGTTTTTACTCTAGAGAAAAACCTGTAAGAAATAGGATATCAGTTACCTAAATAGTTTGAGGGTGTCCTCCCTATAGTGACTCTGAATGATTTTATGTTTAAAAACTGCATCATTCTTCATGCACATTTCAACAAATGGACCAACCCAACCAAAGGCAATTTAGAATATCAAAGGCCATTTGGAGGAACTTTCGAAATCCACAAACTTAATTTCATTAAAACCAAATTGGACTAAAATGGCTCAAAAATTTTCCAGAACTGAGTTGTATGCCTATTTCAATTGGTACTTTGAGGATTCCCAATGTTATCAGGAGTCTAAACTTGCCTCTCTGAAAAATAAGATTAAGTACGGCAAATGAAAAAAAACAAAATGGCTCCCAAAGCCTTGGACTCTTCTTCCTTGGCTTCTTTTGTCTCCCATTCTGCCTCTGACACCATCTTATCTCTCTCTCCCTTGGTTCTTCATGTTCAGGCCCTGTTCCCAGCGCCATCTTCCTCCTTCCCTTCTATACCACCTACACCTCCTCTATACTCTCGAGTCCCCCATGCTAAATCTCTCACCAAACTTGTCCTTTTTTCTGAAACTCTCCCTACCCCCTTTTCCTCTGAACCTTTAAAATTAAAGGTTCAGAGGAAAATCTGTCCCTTTAAAATTAAGCCTCCTGAGGACCCAGAGAAAAACCCTTAATTTCTTATATTCCCTGGATTAAAATTAAACTGCGAGCCATAGTTAAAAGATTTTCCCAAAGTAACTGAAGGTCCTCCCAGGTTTGCTGAGGAATTTAAAAGTATAGTCATTCAAACTTATGAACCCGGTTTCTCCAACTTATATCAGCTAGTTAATATGCTTGTCAGTGGCCCAGCCTTAGATAAAAACCCCTAATTGGGAAAATCATGAAAGGGCTCTAGAATTACAACTGGGAGAGCAGCCCACTAATTGATTATATGATCAGGCTTGTTCAATTGCTAGGTGACTTCACTGAGCAATTTCTAGGGCTTTTCCAAAGCCTATTGATTGAGACAAAATTCAAGCTTGCCCACAAAAATCTGATGAACCTGTTCATGACTATTACAGTCAACTTCAGATTATTTTTTAAGAAAATTCTCATCTTCCTTCAGATGTTGATTCCCCATGGGTAACTTTTAACTCTGTTTATTAGTGGGCTGAACCAGGACCTTTCCCTTCTAATATAAAGGACCAGGATGAAGTGGGAAATTATATCCACTCTAGATTTAGGTAATCTGGCAAACCAGCTCTCACACTGTAGGTGAGTCACCACCAAAATTCTTAATCTTCAACTCCAAAAATGAAGTCCCCTAAAGAAAATCAACACCCTCCCAGTTTCTGCTATTACTGCAAAGAGCCAGGACATGGAAAAGAGATTGTTACAGACTCAAGCACTTCAGGCACCATTATCCCTCTAACCAGCCTTTCCAACTTCTTCCCAGTTCTCACTGACAGGGCTCCAAGGAACTACGGGGCCACTTCCCAATCCTCCCTCTTAATCAGCTTGGAGAAACACTCCTCTAGACTTGGGATGGGTCTCTTCTCATCCTAACTGACACTGCAGCCACAGTCTCGGTGCTCAACCCCACTACTATAAAGCAGCCCCTGCCTCGGAGTACTAATACAGTTCAAGCAGTGGGGATCTCTAATGAACCTCAAGCGCTTCCTGTCCCTGAACCTATTCTTTTTTGTCTAGACCCTTTGAAAGATATACATGCCTTTCTCCTCAGTCCCTCCACCTCATCCATTTATTAGGCCAAGACTTCTTACAGAAGTATCACACCAGGGACTTCCCTGGCGGTCCAGTGGTTAGGACTCCATGCTTCCACTGCAGGGGGAATGGGTTCTATCCCTGGTCTGGGTCCTGAATGCTGTGTGGTGTGGCCAAGAAATAAAAAAGTATCGTGCCAGAATTTCTTTCTCCCCAAAAAAGGAAATAATTCTAGAATTTGACAGTAGTCATCAAAGTCACCCACCAGGTGAATTAAATGATCCTTTGACATCTTTTATTTGTTCCATCTCTGACAGTATTAGAGCTTATTCTAGAAACACAGATCATTTGTGCCTGTTGAATCAGCTACCATCCCCCTTCTGGGCAAAATCTCCAACTGATGTTGGCAAAATTCATAGCGTACCTCCCATCAAGATTCATATAGACCCCTCAAAACCTCTCCCCAGAATTAGTTAACACCCTATAAGAAGTTCTTCAGGGCATAAGACCCATAACAGTTACAAGGCTCAAGGCCTCATTATCCCTTGTAGTAGCCCTGTAACACTCCCATTTTACCAGTGAGAAAACCTAAGGGTCAAGGGTGGAGGTTTGTGCTGCACCTCAGGGCAACAAACAACGCTGTTATCTCTCCACACCCTGTTGTTCCTAATCCTTGTATGTTGCTAACATCCATTCCCACCAGATGTAAATTCTTTACTGTAATTGATTTATGCAGTGCATTCTTTAGTATTCTTGTTCATGAAGCTACCTACCTACCTTTTTGCCTTCACTTGGGAAGAAAAACAATTCACCTGGACAGTAATGTCTCAAGGTTCTACTTGAGACATTACTTCTTATTTCTTGCAAATCCCAGAAGCTGATCTGGATGATATAAAGTCCCCTAGAGGTTCTACTTTGTTGCAATATGTAGATGATTTACTTCTTTTCTCTCTTTCTCAAGGTTTCTCACAGAAAGACAGCATCGACTTGCTAAAGCTTTTAGCCTCAAAGGGACCGAAGTTCACCAAAGAAAAATTGCAGTTTGCCCGAACCCAGGTTTGATATTTAGGATATCTGATATCAGAACAAGGGCTACACTCAAGATTCAGACAGACTTCATGGTGTCCTAAGTTTCCTAAAACCCAAAACTAAGTGCCCACTGGGAGGTTTTCTTGGGCTAGTTGGTTATTGCCAAAATTGGATTTCAAATTTCTTATGGCCAAACCTCTGTAATATTTTACTAAACAATAAAAACCTGGACCCAATTTTATGAGAACCAGACAACATAGTTTCCAAGGCCTTAAAGGAGAGTTTGATGAACCCACTTGCTCTTGGACATTGCAATTATCAGTATGATAAAAGTATGATAAAATTATCAGTATGATAAAAGTATGATAAAATGAGTGGACCTAGGTTCCAGCAACTGTGAAGGGGGATCTAGGATGTTTAAAGCATGGTTTTGAAATCCTTTTTGTTTATGAAAAGGAAAAGAATGCCCTGGGGATATTCACCCAAAAACATGGGACCACCATTGATGCTTAGGGTATTATAGCCAGCAACTGGACCCTGTGGCATGGGGACACCCTCCTTGCCTTAGAGCCATTACGGCCACTGCCCTTTTGGTTAAGAGCACCAAGAAAATTATTGTGGGATCCCCTTTAATCATCTTTGTACCTCATGCAGTAGAAGCCTTCCTGAGTTCTCATCACACTCAACATTTCTCAGTCAGCTGCCTCACCTCCTATGAAGGCCTTTTGTTAACTGCTCCTCACATAACTCTATTATGCTCTAATAACTTTTAACCCTGCTACTCTTCTCTCCTCCAGTACATATGAGAGACTTCAGAGCCAAACTCTGAGTTTTGCTTCTTTTTCAGATGAAAAGTATGATAAAATGAGTGGACCTAGGTTCCAGCAACTGTAAAGGGGGATCTAGGATATTTAAAGCATGGTTTTGCAATCACACAGACCTGGTACAAACCCCAGTTGCATCATTTATTGACTCTGTGGTCTTGGGGAAGTCACTTCCTCTCTCCAGGCTTCAGTTTTCTCTTTTAGGAGGTGGAGATAAGCTGACAAGTTGGCAGATAGCGCAAGCCAGCCCCAGGTCAGGGGGATACCCAGGAGTCACAGGGAAGTTGGCAGATCAGAGAAACTAGCCCTGCGGCTACCAGAAGAGGGCCGGGCTGGGGTGTGGACAATGGCAGCCCAGAGCAGAATAGGACACAGCCCCATCAGAGTTTTCTGATAGACACACACTTCTTCCCCCCCTTGCCCGGAGCAGACCTTGGCCAGCCCTACAGCTGTCACCATACTAATACTGCAGGCTGAGAAGGCACTGGCTGGGTGGGGTGGCTTACAGCCTCTGGGTGAGGAGGGAAGTCAAAAACAAGTACAAGGCAGTGAACTGGCCTGTACCTTAGCTTCTCTTCCACCACTCCTCTCCGCCCTCCTGATACCTTAGGCACTAGGTTATGGCAACCATGGGTGGCAGCTTCTAGTAAGAGTCCTACCTGGATAGAGAGAGGTACAGGGAGGTACTTCAGGGATGCAGATGTCTGCTCAGGACAGTATAAACCAGGAGGTATAGACTGTACACGAGTCTCCTTCTCAACTCACCAGGAAAAGTTCAAGCTACACTTGGGCTTTGCCCCCTCCCCCAGGCACTCAGTCCTGGCCCCAAAGAAATAGGTGCTCACAGGGGCAGATAAGAGACAGCTGAGGGACACACACCCATCAAGAGAAAGACAACATACAGGGCAACCATAACCAGACACAGCAGAGTTCATGGACTAGGCAGGACAGGAAATGAAATACCCATTTTAAGTATTATTCTAAAAAGGAAAAGAGAGGATTGGGGAAATATGAAGGAGGAACAGGAAGTCATACAGAAGAACCAACTATAGAGTCAGACATGAAAAATGTCATAGATGAAATAAAGACCTCAAAGTCTGGGGTGAATAGCAGAGTGGATATAGCCAAAGAAAGACCAAATAAGCAAGTATTGATATTAAGATCAGGTTGAGAAAATCTCCTAAAAAGCATGAAGAAGGTATAGATATTTTACATGGTACCCCAGTACACACACACACACACACACCCCCTTAAAACAAAAGTTTCATGAGAGGGTGTTATTGTCCACTGTATTCCATATATATATATATCTATGTATAAAACATATATATGATATAAATTGATTTCACAATTCACTAATGGTCTTAAACTACAGTTTGAAACACAGGACTGGAGTCATACTCTTAGGCTCTCTTGCTAAGCATTACTTCTCTCCAGAGGAATGACTTCTTTGAATGCGGAGTTTGGGAGAAGACAGTAGGTATGCTCAACCCAGCTGCTTCTGGGCTCTTCTGCCCTGCCCATCTGTACAGATGGTGGATCAGGATGCTTTCTGACTGCTCGGGAGGGGCCTGGCCCTGTAAGGTTTCTAGACAGTTTCTGTTCTCACTTCAGTGCCTACCCCTTTCTGACTATTACTATTTGGGGCCTCTGCCATACTGGCTGTTAATATTCTTAGTATAAAACTCCTGCCCTTGCGTGATGACTTGAGTCACTGATCTGGTGGGTAGTCCATCTGTTTCAGGAGAAAGTATCAGCAAGTCTATTTCGGCCCCACGTCTAAGCCACTTTCTCCAATTCAGCATTTATTGACAAGAAAGATGACATTTTTCTCTCCATTTGAACATCTTCTTTGTCTTCTCCATTAGTTCTAAACTTGGGGAGCAGAAGCATTCTTTATAAACCTGCTGTTATGGACCAAATGGTGGTATCCCCCCAAAATACATTATGTTGATGCCCTAATCCCCAGTGTAATAGTAATGATAGTATTTGGAGGTGGTGCTCTTGGGAGGTAATTAAATTTAAATGAGGTCAAGAGGGTGGGGCCCCACTATGGGATTAGCGTCCACATAAGAGGAAGAGAGAGCAGAGCTCACTCTCTCTGCCACATGAGTACACAGTGAGAAGGTGGCTGCCTGCAAGTCAAGAGGGCACTAGCTGGGAACTGAATCTGCTGATACCTTGATCTTGGACTTCCTAGCCTCCAGAACTGTGAGAACTAAATTCTTATTGTTTTTCACCCAGTCTGTGGTATTTTGTTATGACAGCCCAAGAAGATTAAAACATCTGCTAAGATTTAACAGTGTTGGGGCTTCCCTGGTGGTGCAGTGGTTAAGAATCCGCCTGCCAATGCAGGGGATATGGGTTCGAGCCCTGGTCCGAGAAGATCCCATATGCCGCGGAGCAACTAAGCCCGTGCACCACAACTACTGAGCCTGCGTGCCTAGAGCCTGTGCTCTGCAACAAGAGAAGCCACTGTAATGAGAAGCCCGCGCACTACAAAGAAGAGTAGCCCCCACTCGCCGCAACTAGAGAAAGCCCGTGCGCAGCAACAAAGACCCAATGCAGCCAAAAATAAAATTAAAAAAAAAAAAGGGCTTCTCTGGTGGCGCAGTGGTTGAGAGTCCGCCTGGCGATGCAGGGTACACGGGTTCACGCCCCGATCCGGGAAGGCCCCACATGCCGCGGAGCGGCTGGGCCCGTGAGCCATGGCCGCTGAGCCTGCGCGTCCGGAGGCTGTGCCCCGCAACGGGAGAGGCCACAATAGTGAGAGGTCCGCGTACTGAAAAAAAAAAAAAAAAAGATTTAACGGTGTTAAATGGTGCCAGGAGGTCAAGCAAGATAAGAACTAGATGCCACTAAGGGATTTACCAACAAGTGGTTTGTTAGAGACCCTGGTGAGAACAGCTTCTCTGGGTGGGTGGGTCAAAGAATAGGAAATGCAGGGCTAAAATGGAAAGGAGAGGTAGCAACCAAAGTCAGAGGAAACAGGAGAGATCTGAGCATACCGGGGGATGACTAGAAAAAAGCCTAGAGTCCTCCCTGTTGTATAAGATGGCTTGAGGTGGTTTACATTCTCCTCACAGGGTCCTCCTCTTAAGTACCCAGGCCCGTTTCTCCTGCTTTTCCTCCTTGTGTTACATCTGGAAACTCTGGCAGTCACTGGGGGTCACGGAGGACAAAGTGGTCAGGTCTAAACAGACTCCTGGACCTGCCTGCTTCATCAGGATGCCAAGAGACCACAAGAGAGCAGAACCCCTGGGAACCAGGCAGCAGCCAAGGCAGGGTAGGGCGTACTAACAGTCGTGGACCTGGGTTCCAGTCCTGTTTCTGCACTCCATAACCTGCCATCCCATAGAATTCCTTTCCGAGATCTTGAGGGATGCAGGAAACAGATCGCCTGGGTTTGAATGCAGGCTTCACCAAAGCACTACGGTGTGGCTTGGGCCTCGGTTTTCCCTTCTAAGAGGCACTGTTTTAAGGGGTAACCTAGAACAGCTGTGAGCTAACCCCTTGGCACACAGCAAGTGCTCGGTAGATGCCAGTATCACCGCCTCTTGTCCTGCCCAGACACAGCCTCTCGCTCCACATCGCACCTTGCAGAGTAGGCAGGAGGTCCCCGCGCTCCGGCCAGCGCCCCCACTCCAGCCGCCAGGGCGCGGACGGCCTGTCGCGACAGCGGCGGTGCATTGTGGGGCTTGTAGTGCGGGTCTCGGTTGGGTGGGTGGGCGCGGCCGAGGCAGTTCGCAGCGGGGCCATCTTCGGCAGGCCGGCTGGCTCGGCCTGTGCAGCCGGTACCCGCGCCCCTCGCCCGGCCCGATGGCGCCGCGGCCGCTAAGCCCGTTGGTGCTGGCGCTGGGTGGCGCGGCGGCCGTCCTCGGTTCGGTGATCTTCATCCTCTGGAAGACCTACTTCGGCCGCGGACGGGAGCGGCGCTGGGACGGAGGCGAAGCCTGGTGGGGCACGGAGCCTGCCTGCCTTCCGGAGTGGGACGAATGGGACGTGAGTACCTGGAGGGGTTCTGCGCCTCCGCGCGCGCAGCCGAGGGGTGTGACCGCCGCCCTGCGGGGCGGGAGCTTGACGCCGCAGGCCTCGCGCGGGTGGACGCGCGTCGGGCGGCCGGGAGTCCCGGAACCGAGGAACGGGTGGGCGTTTGGGGGAGTGTGCT
>NW_020172985.1:568157-584760 GCF_003031525.2 Neophocaena asiaeorientalis asiaeorientalis | reverse complement strand
GCAGAGGATGCCGGGAGAGGCCCTCCGCCCCCTTACCCAGCCCGCGCGGTTCATTTGCGCGTTACCCCGACTCGGTTGTTCCTTTCGCTGTGGGATGTGGGGATTGTCAGTCTGAGGAGGTTGACGCTCCGCGAGGGGTAGGAATTTGCCCGAGGTCACTCAGGAAAAACCTGAAGAACGGGTCTTGAGACTCAGGACTCCATAGGCCCCGCGAGTCCCTTTGCAGCAGAGCGGGCCTGGCTGCCCCTTTAACGGCGGCAGGGCGGGGATGGGCGCTTTGGGCCTCCGGTCTTCTATGGGGAAGGGTCAGGCGGGAGGGTGCCAACCGCAGCCTGACCCGTACCCCACAGCCCGAGGACGAAGCGGACGAGGAGCCGGCGTTGGAGGAGTTGGAGCAGCGCGAGGTGCTGGTGCTGGGGCTGGATGGCTCTGGGAAGAGCACGTTCCTGCGCGTTCTGGCCGGGAAGCCGCCGCTGGAAGGCCACATCCCCACCTGGGGCTTCAACTCCGTGCGGTTGCCCACCAAGAACTTCGAGGTGGACCTGCTGGAGAGTGAGCAGACCCTCCCTCCGTGTCTCCTGCTGTCTCCCCATCGTCTCAGCTGGACCCAAGCTGTGGCTTTTTATCTAAGCAGGACACGCCCCTGTAGAAAGTCCTTCCCACGCTTCCCTGCGACACAGGATATAGTCCAAGCTCTGTACTCTGGCTTGGTCGACCCCTGTCCCTCATCCTTACTGCAGCCCACATGCCTAACACTGAGATACTAACAACTAAAGTTTCCAGTATGCCAAGCCCTTGACAGACATCACTTAAAAAACCCTCCCAACAACTCCATAAAACCGGAAACAGTTACCACCTTCATTATATGTGAGGAAAGGAGGCCCAGAAAAATAATTTTTTTTTTATTTATCGAGGCCCAGTAAAATAATTTATCCAAGCGCACGCAGCTTGCCGGTCAGCTAATGCAGACTATCTGGCTCTGGGCTCTCGATGTTAAGCACCATTTGCAGTGCTTGTTTCTGAAGGGTGCTCGCTGTTTTCTTTCTAATCTTCTGTGCTTTGCATGCACACTGTTCCCCCAGTCCGGAAAGCCCTTCTTCCCTTGTTAAACTGCTGTTCATCCTTCAAGATTTAAGTCAAGCATGATATCCCTCTGAAGCCTTCTCTGACCCCTATAGGCTAGATTAAGAGCTCCTCCTGCTGCAGTGTTTGCCACATACCACCCTGTGTCCCTGACTAGGCATCTGGGGCACCGATAAATCCGCTCCAGCTCTGGCCTCTAGGGCCCAGCCCCAATCAGGTACCTGGGAGAGCTTGTTGAGTGAGTGATCGGAGAGGGGCTGAGCATCCTCCTGCCCTCAGTGTTAGGCCTCTTGGGATCCCAGGAGAGGATGGGAGAGAGGGTATTGAGAGCGCAGCAGTACTTAACCACCTGTGTCCAGCCACAGACTCAGTGGGGATGGACAGGTAGCCTTCCTGCCAGCCAAAGGACTCAGACCATAAAGACTAGGTGGGTTTAGTTAAGTCCTAAAGTGGTGGGATCAGACTCTGAGGACCTGGCTTTTGGCCTGAATGGGTCCAGTTCCTCTGGTCTCAGGGCCTTGCCTGCTAGCCTGCCCTGGCTACATCTTTTCTCCCTGACTGTAGCAAACGTTGACATTCACCTGAGATTTAGTCCTTTCAACAAGCTTTCCCTGTCTCCATCTCTTGTGCCAGGGACACAGAAAATTCAAGTGGGGGTTCTGCACTTAAGGCCCACTCTGTCTGGCAGAGACAGTATCCCCCTCCCTTCACCTTGGAAGAAGGGGTTTGGTGTTTTCATGTTACCCAGGGGTCTGCCCTGTTAACATCCCAGGCTCAGTAAGGTCACCCAACCTGGATTCAAACCCAGATCTCCCATTCAAGTCCTGGGGCTTTCCCCTCCCACAGCACACACTTCACTGTGGTCTCCTACAGTGCCTGGCCTGCAGCCCAGCTGAGAGTGAGCACTTTGTGCATTTTTGACGACTTTTGCCTTCCCCACACCTCCTATATCCATTTTATTAGCTAGTTCTGTCAGCTTTATCCTCCAGTCGAGTCTGCGTCTGTTCACTTCTCCCCACCTCCATCTCTGCCTAATTGGTCCAAGCCATGGTCACCTGTCAGGACTACAACAGTCTCCTTGCTGGTCTTCCAGCTTCCACTTCTGTCCTCAATGTTGGCCATAGGTATCTTTCAGAAACCCGTATCAGATCATGTCATTCTTGCTTAAAATGCTTCAGGGGCTCCCCACAGACTCACTGTGGCTTTACAGGCCCTGTGTGGTCCAGCCCTGGGCAGCCTTGCTGGTCATGGCTTCCTCCTCTCCCCTTCTGGCGGTGCCTCAGCCTTCTGTTTCTCAAGCACATGGATCTTGCTCTGCTTCTCTCTGCCTCATCTCATGACTAGCTCCTTCTCGTCATCCCAGACTGAGCTCACATGCTGCCTCCTTAGACCACCTTCCCAGACCAACCAGTCCAAAGCCACCAGCACATACAACCACCTCACCCCACCCCTTTCACTTTTTCTGTTTTACTTCCTTCCTTTGTGGAATGTG
The DNA here is from genome assembly GCF_003031525.2 of Neophocaena asiaeorientalis asiaeorientalis. Classification (NCBI taxonomy): domain Eukaryota; kingdom Metazoa; phylum Chordata; class Mammalia; order Artiodactyla; family Phocoenidae; genus Neophocaena; species Neophocaena asiaeorientalis. The sequence goes on along the minus strand of NW_020172985.1, from coordinate 582,185 downwards.
TTTATGTGTTACTGCTGTGTTGTTTCTGGTTACGGAGGGAGCTCCTTGAGAGCAGGGCCCCTGCCTGCCTTGCTCACCTCTGTATCTCCAGCACCCAGATCAGTGCTTGGCACCTAGTAAGCACTCAGTATATACTTGTTGAGTGCCTGCTATGTGCCAGGCATTGTGCTGAGGGCTTTGGGGGGATCCAGAGATAAATAGCTCTAACTCTCAAAGAGCTTAGAGCCCACAAGTGTCAGAAGTATAACCAGAAACACTAGGATGCAGGATGACCAGTGGGGACTTTGCAGAGGGACAGAGGGGAACAGGAGTAACCCAGGTTGGGGGTGCTACTTGGGCAGCTACTTGGTGACACTATTGATATGGTGTTTCCAAGGAAAGAAAATGGGGCGACTAGACTGAACAAGAGAAGCCAAATGGAGAATGGCTGTGCACAGGCAGGGCAGGGAGTCCTGGCTGCTGACCACAGCTGCCACTGACCCAGGAGGAAGCTAGGATTTGGGAGGAGGCAAGGCAGCCCAGGAGAAAGAACCAGAGTACTATTTATTGAGCATATAGTATACACCAGTCCTGTGAAAGGTGCATTGCATGTGGTACCTTTGGGTCTTGCTGCAACCTGTTAGGTAAGTTCAGTGAGGAGGAGACTGATGCTTGGAGGTAGCGACCTGCGCAGGGCGACCTAGCTGTCAGAGCTGGAGCTAAACCCAGGTCTGATTGGCTCTGGAACCTGTGGACTTACCCTTGCTCCTGGCCAGTGGAGCCTTGGAAGGCAGGAAGTGGGGTGGGGTCAGGCTATATGTAGCGAGCCAGGGCCTAGGGAGGCTCTGAGCTGGCCCCTGGCCTCTCCTCAGTCGGTGGCAGCCAGAATCTGCGTTTCTACTGGAAGGAGTTTGTGAATGAAGTGGACGTGCTGGTGTTCATGGTGGACTCGGCTGACCGGCTGCGGTTGCCCTGGGCCCGACAGGAGCTGCACAAGCTACTGGACAAGGACCCTGACCTGCCTGTCGTCATCGTGGCCAACAAGCAGGTGAGGGCCATGGGAGGCTGGCTCAGGCCAGGCGGGCTTGGTCCACAGATGCCTGAGCAGGGGCAGGGAGCACTGGAGAGGTATTCGGGCCCAGGCCCATGACCTGCAACGCTTAGCTGAGAAACTGTCCCCCACCTCTGCTACCTGTACTCTTTTCCCATTCCTAATCCGCATCCTCTCTCTGCCTTCCTCTTTGCCTGTCATTTGTCATCCTAGAGAAATGAGAAAAATTATTATTAAGTGTCCACTATTTCCCAGGTGTGGTTTCAAATAACATTTCATATTATGCTTCTGTTCACCCTGCAAGATATGGGATACTCTTTCCATTTTACAGATGGGGAATCTGAAGCTCAGAGAAATTTTGTACGCCTTGAAAATAGTAAAATTGGAATGTCTTAACTCCAAAACCTGCACCTTTTCCACTCTTCTATGTCCATATGATTTCTGACTCTAGATCAGAGAGCTATAGCTAGGAAGTGATAAGAAGTTGAACAGATTAAATAAGAAGAAGAACTAACATTTATTGTGTGCTTACAGCATGCTAAGCACCTGGTAATCGTGACCTCACTCCAGCCTTACAAAAACCCCACTATAGGCCTTGCTGTTAGCCCAAAGTTACAGCTGGTATGTGGCAAAGCCAGGAGTTGAGCTTAGATCTTCCTCAAAGTTCCTGCTCTTCACTCTACCTCTCCTGGCCGAGCAACTCTCGGCATCACACACTTAAGATGCCATTCTCTGCCACAGTATAGAGTCCTGTCATATTTCATGTGGCCTGTGCCCATGGTCCTGATAGCTGTGGGGCATGTTTCCAGCCTGGCTTGGAGAGAGGCTGTCCATTTTTGACCTCAAGTTCCCTCTGCCTATCAGGAAATACTTGACCGTCATTTATAAATAGGGTAACCATATGTCCTGGTCTGCCTGGGACAGCCCCCATTTATGCCTGTTGCTCTCGTATAACTATTAATACTACCTACTTTGAGTCTCTGAAGTACCCCAGTTTGACATGGGGAGGGGGAAGGGTAAGCTGGGACAAAGTGAGAGAGTAGCAGTGACATATATACATTACCAAATGTAAAATAGCTAGCTAGTGGGAAGCAGCTGCATAGCACAGGGAGATCAGCTTGGTGCTCGGTGCTTTGTGACTGCCTAGAGGGGTCAAATGTAAAATAGCTAGTGGGAAGCAGCTGCATAGCACAGGGAGATCAGTTCAGTGCTTTGTGTCCACCTAGAGGGGTGGGATAGGGAGGGTGAGAGGGAGATGCAAGAGGGAGGGGATATGGGTATATATGTATATGTATAGCTGATTCACTTTGTTACAAAGCAGAAACTAACACAACATTGTAAAGCAATTAGACTCCAACAAAGACATTAAAATAAATTAATTAATTAAAATAAAAAGAAGTACGCCAGTTTGGACAGTGAATCACATCATCATCTTGTATATAAACTATAATTTATAGTGATTTTGAACCTGAGGTCCCAGCACTCTTATGAATTGCTCCAAGAAGAATCATTTTAATCTTGGGCTAGGCTTGAAATTAAAATGTACCATCACCAGCCATGTTGTGTAGTGGCTTCTTTTTCTTGTCACTGGGTTTCTAGAAGTCTAGGGAAGGTAAGGCCCTTGTCTGGAAGTGACCCTACTGTAAGATCTCTCTCTCCACCATTAAGTTTAGGAAACTCAGCTAGGATTCCTATAAAGGTTATAAACTTGGTCATCAAGCCAACCTGAGTTTGAAACCTGGCTCTGCCACTTATCACTGTTTCATTGGCTAAATGACTTCACCTCCCTGAGCTTATTTCCTCATCCGTTAAGTGTGGACTGTGAGAATTAAGTAAGATTAAGTGCCTATCACAATGCCTGACTTAGAGGAAGTGCTCTTTCTTAGCACAGTGGCTGTGGGTAAGAATGACGGGGTGGAAAGAGATTGATACCAAGAAAGTCAGAGATGAGGAAGAGAGTTTAGACCAAGTGGCCGTGAGAGAACTTAGGCCCCAGTGTTCCCCCAGGGAGCCGAAGAACAGTTTATTTCATAGATGACAAGGGTGGGTTGTTGGGAAACACTGTCAGTCCCGCCTGACATCTCTGTTTCATCCCAGGACCTGAGCGAGGCCGTGAGTGTGGTGGAGCTGCAGCAGGAGCTGGGCCTTCAGGCTGTCGATAACCAGCGGGAAGTCTTCCTCTTGGCAGCCAGCATTGCCCCTGCAGGAGCCGGCTTTGAAAATCCTGGCACCGTGCACATCTGGAGACTGCTCCTGGAGCTTCTCTCCTAGGCTGGTACCCACCTGCTCACCAGCCAGCCCTGGGACCCCAGTTCTGCTCCTCCTGCTTCTTCATCCCCAGCCGGGGCCTGGGGCACAGGCTATGTGGCAGCACTTCCCTTCTCCCCTCCTCGCCCTCTCAAGAGCAGGGCCTGGGCAAGGCCAGGAACCATATGGAAGCCTTGGTGAGCTAGCCATGAGGCTGAAGCAGGGAGATGGGTGAGGCTGAGGGTGGGAGAGAATGGTGTCTTGCCCATTCTGGGCTGGGAGTGAATCCCACTTTCACCAGGGAAGGCAGCCTCGTCCTCTGACCTGTACAGTGAGCTGCTCAGCAGGCTTAGTTCTCCCCGCCCTATATGTCCCAGTGGTTGAGGACCATTGTAGGTGTCCGAAGTATGCCCAGTCTAGACCATTCCCTCCTGGTGACTTCACACCCCTCTAATGTGGGCAGGTTCTGGGCAGTACGCTGTGAGCTCAGACCCCCACTCCTGCATTATCCTCCAACCCCAGCTGGCTCATGGCCTTGTGCAATCCCTCCCTCTCTGGCCCCAGGGCCATCCTTTTTAAAGAGAAGTGATTTCTATGTTTTTTTTCTAACTTGGAGATGTATTTCCCAGCCATGAAGATAAGAAGCTCAAGGACGAACCTAGAGATCCTAGCAAGGAGCTTTCTGAAACCTCCCTGCTTCCCAGAGGTTGAGGCCTGGCCCACCAGCCTCTTGACTACAGAGTAAGTGGTATTCACCCGCTAATCAGAAAAATTGAAAGCTTCCCCCAGCCCCCCACCCCACCAAAATCTGGAGACAGAAGCTGCTGCTCTTACACTAACTGTGCCAATGCCCATGTTTACATAAGTCTGGGGAAGGAAGGAGCCTGCCTGTGTCCCTGGGAAGAAGACTGTCAGTGGAGTGGGACGTTGCCCTCCAAACTGCATTTATTTATTTATTTATTTATAAAAGGAACAGGCCAAAGTTTAGGCTCTGTTTCTAGGTGCTGTTATTAAAACCCCCAGATGATTGTCATGGAAAATTTGGATCGTTGAGGAAAATAACTGGAATCATGAATGACAGTGTGGTAAGCTACATGTGTCAGTGGAGACAGAGCTCGCACTCCCCTGACCCTCTGTGGCTGTAATTGATGTCATAATACTTCACAATGGTCCATATGAACTTGAACTCCACCACTTGGCCCAGTAGTCAAAGGGACACAAAGTCTGTGTAGGTAACATGACTCTGGGAGAGGCAATTTCATCATAGTTACCCAAATAAAAAGAAATGAGAATCAGCAGACCAACCAACAGGGTAGCCTTGGGTACATCACTCAGCCTTTCTAGACCTGCTGATTGCCCAGCTAAGGCAAAGTTGGACGGAATTTCTGCTGTCCTCTCCAGTACACATTCCACGATTCTCCTGTTTCCAGTGATCAGCCAGTTTAAGGACTGTCTCTGGATTGACACTTCTCTTTAGTGCAGACAAAAGGAGTCTTTTGTCTGTCAGGGGCCACTGAACTGTCATCTCCACAAATGGGCCTTTTTTTCAAGGAGATATCCAACTCAGTTTGCTTTTTAATTGAGAATAGAGATTATGTGCCTTTGTTTCATTTGACTGGTGCAAAAGGGGCAGGCCAGGAAGGTGGGCTGTAGATGTCTCAGAATAGAATCACTTTCTTTGAAATTCTGATTAACTTTCTGCTTTAAGAAGTGATTTGAATGATTTTATTTTAAATATTTCGGGAATGACTTGGGTTTTAGAGTAGACTTTGAAGCTCTGCTGACACTTTTCATTTCACCATTAGAAGGTTGAGAGACTTTACTTCTCTGTTCTATGAACTCCACCTTGTCCTCTAGTACTTAAAAGTTACCTTTGGAGCCAGCATTGTTGAGGGGGGCACCCTTTTCTACTAATTAAGATCTGCCTTTGGTCTAATGAGTATCACTATGTAGTAAGGTTTTTAAAGTCCCCACTGTGGGGAGGTGAACTTGGCTAGAGTTTATATGTACTTTAGCAACTTTCAAAGACCACTCTCAGAACTGACAGGTCCCAGTGGCACACCAGAAGACACCACTGAGGAGCACTGAAGGTCCCTGGTACTTGCACAGAGTGTATAGACATTCTTTTGGCCTGTGGCTGTGCCTCACGTGTGGAGCTGCTGGCCTGCCCTGGCTGGGTGGCAAACAGTACTCATCTGCTCCAGTTCCTACCAGGACCAGATTGGGCAAAGTGGGGGAAAGGCCTTTCTTATGAACAGCTAACTGCCTGGCCTTGTGGTGCTCTTACCTAGTTGTTCCTGAATGTGACTTTGGTTCTGGAGCCCAGATGACTGCTTTAGGGAACCAGTCATTACCTGGAGCTGTTCATCTCAAAGTGAGGTTCCTGACTAGTCTGGGTGACGCTGTGTTCCCCCTACTGCCCTGACTCTACCTGAGCTTGGGAATAGGGAGTGAATGGCTGGGCAGCTCTCATATTCTAATGAAGACAATACAGTGCCCACTTCACACGGGAAGGAAGTTTCTGCACCTACTTGCTGGTTGAACCTGTGCCTGGATCACTTACCCTGGCTCTAGGGGCTTCTGTTCTTAAGAGTTATTTAAATGAAACCATGGCTTCTGACCTGCTGCTATCCCTCTGAAGAGAGGCCAGCCTGGCCCAGAGCTTGGACATGTGGATGGTCTGGGCAAGAGAGATCCTGAGGCTGCTGGGACCATCACCTTGGACTGGCCGCCTATTCTAAGAAGCCTCCTCTGGCACTTCTTGGCGCCCAGAACTGCCCGTTGCAAGCTTGCACTGACACATTGGTATCCAGCTGTAAAGACTGGGGAGGAGGTGAAGTTGGTCCATCCTGGCCTCCCGATCCTCCACAGAGAAATGCTAATGAGAAATCTCACAACTCTAGCCTGTCTGAATGAAACCCCAGGTTCTCCAAAATAATGTTTCCACTTGCCTTTGGGAAAGAAACATTTTGTTCTTATGCTAGTTTAGTATCAACTGCCAGCATCTTGAACCAGCTGCTAAAACTCGCCTGTGGTGTCCATCGTCGTCCTCATCCTGCCCCAGACCTCAGACCTGGGCAGTCTGAGCAGTCTGCCTCTCATCTTTGCTGTGTGCTCCCACATCCTCTAAGTCCTTTCTAGTAACTGAAAAGGGGCACCTCCAAGTTTTCCTGCTGCCTCCAGGAGGTGGGCCTATTAAGGGACAAGGGGAAGATTGCCATCAAAGATCTGAAGTAAAGGAGCCTTGCTGTCCCAGCCCATGCCCTGTGAACACGGACCCACGAACTGCATAAAACGGAGTGTTGGTGGCTGTTTAAGGTATACAATAAACGCAAAAAATTTGGATATGGTTTCACGTAAATTCTGATTTTGAGGAACGTGTGCTTGGTGCTTACAGTTCCAGTGAGGGGCAGCTATGGAGTGTGGTCCCATAACACTTCCTGTGACACAACGTGTCAAACAGCAAGTTCCAGTTCCCTGGCTCTTCAGTCCACGTAGGGGTGGGGGGGTTAAGGAACATCAGCTTTGGCCTAATTCAGTACTTTTGGGGAGGAACCCAAACCCTTTCTTGGGAGGAGTTCTAGCTGTCGGGGCCAAAGCTAGGCGTGGAAATGGGAGCGAGAACATCTTTTGAGTGCCTCCATGCCAGAGGTCAGAATGCAGGCGGCGCCATTCCACAAGCATTCCCCCAGTACCTGCCTTGGGCTGGGCTCTGGGATTCCCAGACAAGGTCCCTGCACTCAAGCCCAGTCTGGTAGAGAATGTCAGCCAGACTAAAAGGTAGTTATGACTGTGATAGGCACTGCTACAGGAAGTCTGGGGCATGGGAACTCCAACCTGGGGGCAGAGGAAAGTGGTATGGAAGACTTCCTAAAGTTGGCACCTGAACTGGGTGAAGAAACAAGGTTAAGGGCCCAGCCTGGTCAAAGGCCTGAATTTGGAATGCTGTGAAGGGCAGAAGTTAGGAGGCCAAATCACGGAGGCCCCCAGGAGCTCTGCTGCAGACTCAAATCATAAAGGCTGTGCTTGAGGTGTTCACAATGGCCAGTCACTGCTGGAGTCTAGCAGGCTGGATCTGATGGGGGGTGGTTTCTGTCTAGTTTCCAGCCTGCCTTAATGGTGTGGGACAGGTGGGCTGCCTTCAGGGTCCAAAGAGAAGGTCAGCAAGAGAAAGTCTAGACTTAGTCATCGTGCAGACTTGACTTCAAACCCCACGTTAACGCCTCTCAAGCCTGTTTCTTTACCTGCAAGACGAGGATCCCACACAACCTTACAGGGTTTTATGTGAAATGTTCTATGTAAAAACATAAGCCCTTCTTTTCAAGAGCAGTGAGGAGAGACAAATTTTACGTGCTTTAAGGAGAAAGCTTAGGAACAGGTTTTCTGTATTATTAATAGCTGAGGATAACGTATCAAGACAAGAAAATGCCCAGCACCCACCCCACACTTTGTCTGTGATCCTGCTACATACCAGCCGTGCCACCGAATTAGGCAGGCCTGGCCCCAGGGAATGGCCATGCAGTGTGTAGCCCAGTGCTTGGCACACAGCACAGTGGTATTCAGCAGTCCCCAGACGGTCTCAGAAAGCAAGTTTGGGGGCCTCAGACTCCCTTCAGGAAAGACAAGTAGCAAAGGCAGGTCACTTGAAGACAGACCAGGAAGCAGCTATACAGCTCCTTACCCTCTGGCCCTTGAGCCACAGCTGGCCTCAGACCAGGGCCATGGAGAACCGGTCCACCAGCCCCCAGCCTGGGGCGAGGCAAGCACTGGAAGCCCCTCCCAAGCAGCCCAGGGTTCCCAGCAGGCTTCTGTAGAAGCGTTAGTGGAACTGCTATGCAGGAAACCAAGGCAGAGAGCAGTGGAACCAGAACAGGGGAGAAGAGGAGGGAGGCTGTGCCTAGAAAGGCATGTGAATATGGAGCAAAAAGGGCTGAATGGCCTCTTTACCTTGACTGAGTAGGTTTTTGCAGGGGCAGCCCCAGGGCTTGGCTGGGAGGGGCAAATACAAAACCATCAGAGAAGTAAAATACTGTATTTTATTGTACACAGACTATATTCAAACAAACCACCCACTCTGAAAACAGCAGGTTCTGGCTTTTCCCAGAGACTCCAGAAGAACATAAATTGAAGCCTCTGGGAGACAGTGTCTTCCCCAAAGGGAAGTGTGAGAGAGATTTTGTGTGTGTGTGTGTGTGTGTGTGTGTGTGTGTGTGTGTGTGCGCGCGCGCGCGCTGTAACCTTTTGATTCCATGGGGTTTGGCTAGACTCATCTGTAGCCGCACACCTCTCCTTGCCTTAAACCCTGGCTCAGCTTTTCTGGTCCAGGAGGAAGCCTCAACCTGGGGCAGATGTAAACCAGTCACTCAACCTCCATCTTATTCTTTTGCAACGAATCGACAAAGGCTTGCCACTCCGCTGGGTAAAAACGCTTATAGACGTTGATCTTATTCCGAATCTGTTTTGGGGTATCTTGATAGTAATTCTTCTCATCCCGGGCCATAGCCTAAGAAGGGAGAAGGGCCACTTGAAGAAGGCTGGACAGGCAAGGTTCAAATCCTAGCCCTGAGTTGGGCAAGCTACTTCCCATCCCTGAGGTTCAGATTCCTCACCTTAAAAGCCATAGTGGAAAAAAAAAAAAAAAAAAAGCCATAGTGTATGTGGGGAAATGCCCTCAGAGACTAGGCAGGAACTGGGACCAACTGAGTAGCTCATTCTCCATCCATTGCCAACTGATCCCACCTGGGCACGGGGGTCCAATGTACCCAGATCTTTCAATTTTTAGGAGAAGCCAAAAATAAGGACTTTTATTTGAAACCTCCGATAATTAAAATGGCAACTACAGTTAACCCTTGAACAACACAGATGTGAACTGCATGGGTTGACTTATACACGGATATTTTTCAGTAGTAAATACTACAGCACTACATGGTCCATGGTTGGTTGAATCCCTAGATGCAAGGAACCGGAGACTTGGAGGACCAACTATAAATATAGACAGATTAACTCTCAAGTTGTTCAAGGGTCACCTGTAGTTCAAGTTGATTAATAAAAATACCATGCAAGCAAAACATATTAATGAGTGTGATATGAACCACAGGCCACTCAGTCTATCCAATTATAAGCATTCTGTCAATGGCATCCATTTCTTAGGGTCTCTCTTTCCTCTCTGTTTCCATTCAGTCTCAGGAAACAGGCAGTAGCCAAGCATATCAGACCCTGAATGGTCCAGGGTACCTTCCCAAAGGGCCCCAAGTGGTTCCTCCTGCCAGGCCTAAGCCCACTCACCTTATAGTCCTCCCCATGGTTCTCCACCATGTAGCAAACATAGTCAATGAGATCCCGAGATAGCGTATTTCCTTTCTTTTCTGGAAGGCTGGCTTCTGCCTCCAGGTCTGGGTTGAGAGAAGCCAAGAGACAGGGAATGAGGCTTTGCTTCCTGCACAAGTTGAGCTGCTCAGTCAATCCCAAGCCACAAGAGTTGCTACACCAACCATCGGATGAGCTTTTCCATCTGCAAATTCAGTGCTAGAAACTTCTTTTTAGCCCCTCAGGTCCCAGGCTCTGCCTATGGCACAAGCATCTATCAGTATAGCAATGAACTGAAAGGCAAGTCACCACTCTTTGGGCCTCAGATGGGTGAAAGAAAGGCACCAAACTAAAAATCTCTACTTAATGCCAGGTCCTGGGGACAGAGATGAAGATGCAGTGCCTGTCCACAGGACAGGGCTCCCTTCCAGCTCTAAAACTCTCTGAGAACTTCTTGAAGAGTTAATAACAATACGTGGAATGGAAAGGTGTGAATAAATGAGAACTCGAGCTGTAAGAACTAGGGCCTGAGGCACCTCTCTACTCCTTTGTGTATCTACTACTTTGTGAGGGGAAAAGCCAAGCTCCAATAATGGCCTCACACCTAAAATAGCTAGGTAAATACTCCCCCATTCCTCATCTATGAAGGGAGAAAAATAGCTACCTCATGGAAATGAGGTAGTCAAATCTTATCCGGGGTCAGGTGCTAAAATTGCTTATCGTCAAAATTATCTTTAACTTGGTTGCCATGGGTTGCGGGGTGGGGGGGGAACAGGGCATTATTGTTTCATGAGTAAAGAGTTTCAGTCGTGCAAGATGAAAGTTCTGGAGTTCTGTTGCAAGACGATGTGAATATACTTAACACTAATGAGCTATACATTTTAAAATGATTAAGATGGTAAATTTTATGTGCTTTTAAACCACAATTAAATTTTGTTTTAATTAAAGAATTAAAAGTAAAACTTTTTAAGATAAGCTTTGACTACAGAGAGTACACACGATTTTGTATATACAGTCCTGTGCAGTCAGTAACTCTTACAAGAATCATTAAAATAGACTACAGACGGGAACTCACAGAATTCTATATCAAATGTCTGGTCATTCAGATACTTTAAACTTTAGGAGAACTGTTAAAAACCACAGACAGGAAAGAGGAAGGATGGGTAGAATATTCCAGAGTATTCCTGCTTCCCTGCAGAATTTACCCTCTTCTGTTTTAATATTCAGTCTCTATAGCCTTAATATACATAAAATTGGATTTATCATTGGAAAGATTACATGGTGGAATCTTTAAAAAAATCGGTTCATCCTTAATCTCATAAGAAGCTGAATGTATGCCTGAGACTTACCGTTTTCTCTTCTATCCTCTCAGGCACTAGTTACATCCTCCCTGAACATCTCTGACCTCCCTTCACACACTGGAGCTTAGTCAGTAGACTGAAAATGTCTCAGCCGGGACACAGTCCTAACTCTGCAAGCTGAGCCCTAGAACAGCTCACTTTTTCCCTCTGAACCTCAGTTTCTCTATCTGTGAAATGAGAACATCTGAGGGTCCTTTCCAGCTCTAACTGAGCAGGATGGTGACCTAGAGGAATGTGGCCCACACCCACCATTGAGCACATAGGGCTTCCGCATGAGCTCCTTAGGCCCCTCCTCCACGTCCACTTCCAGGGCCTTTACCTGCAGAGAACACAGACCGTGAGATTAGGAGACACAGGAAAAGATCCTGGATGAGGGGAAATTCTAAAGGCTCCTGCCCGTCCCAACACAGCTGCATTACCCACAAGGATCCCTCCACAAAGGCAAGAATAGATGACAAAAAGAACTAATGCCCTCCCTGGAAGCTTTGTGGTTCCCAAGAGGCTCAAGTAAGCAATTCATCTTTCTGTGCCTAACTATAAAATGGGCATAATACCGCTTGCCTGCCTCACTTAACTGTGCGGTTAGCAAATGAAACAATGCACGTGAAAGCACTTTATACTTTACAGTGAGGGAGAGATGTCAGACATCTTATGCAGAAGAGCAAGCTGACGGTGCTTGGCTATAGCTTCATAATTGTTCAAGAAACAGTAGCACCATTTTCTTCTGGCATGAAGGGATAAAAAGAAACATGTCTGAAGGCAATGGGACAAATCCAATCAGCAAGCCCATTCATTAGGTTGACTATTTATTGAGCACTAGTCACATCCTAAGCAGCACAGGATTTAGTAGTGAATGGAACACAGATTCTTGTCCCCAGGAGATGATGTTGGCGGAAAGAGGCACAGACAATAAGCAAATATACAAATATAATATACCATCAAGGATTTACAACTGCCAATGAATTAAAATAAAGCAGGAAAGAAGTTACTGAGTGAAAAGGGGTGCTATTTTTGAGAGCGGGTCCAGAAAAAGAATTATTCCGGAGAAATTAGCCCTGGGAAAAACTACCCCTAGGGAAGCCTCAGACCAAGGACGACTGGATAACTGAGGAAAGGTGTAAGGAACAGTAAGTAAAGATTCCAAACTCCTTATTAGAAAAGTTAAGGGCAGAAAAAGATAAACTCTGGAAAATATGGCTGAGATGCCAAGGGACCCAAACAGTTTAATTTCAGAGGAAAAAAAGTAAGTGCAGAAGGAAAGGGGAAGTTCCAACCCAGGTCCAATGTGTGCTGGGGGAGGGAATATGAAGGGACCCTCAACCACAGTCAGTACAGCCTGGCCGACTTGGCTGTGGGGAAGTCGCAAACCCAGGAAGGGCGTGAGGGAGGTAATAATAGACAGGATTAAGTTCTGAAACCCAGCTAAGTATGGCGGGAGTGGGGGGCGGGGGGGAGCTGGAGGTGGAGGGCAAGGGCCGGGACCCTACCACGTCACTACCTTTCTCTTAAGAAGGGGCACTGCCCTGTTGGGGTCCATAGCCAAACCCATATCGGCCAGGTTCTGCCGCACCGATTTGGTCTGGTCCCAGGCATGTCGGATGTGGGAGCTACGGGAAAAGAGAGGGCGATCGCGTAACCATCATCTCGCCGGCTGTCCCGCCCCAGGCGCCCTGCCTCCTGAACCTTGGTCCCCTCACCATTCGATCCGCGGCGCTGCCTTCCGTCGAGCATTCCGGTTCAGACGCTTCCGGTTAACATTATAACCGAACTTCTGCCTCCGGGTCTTCCCCTTGGCTTTAGGCATCGCGCTGACCCCAGCACGGGTAACTCAGACTCCGTGCCTCTCACTCCAAGTACCTCGTGTAGCGACTCCTTCCGGCTAGTGATCGCGTGGTTTCGCAGGCTTTGGGGAAATGTAGTCCTCCACGCAGCGACAGCAGACCGATTACTACGACTCCCAGAGTGCCATGAGGGATTACACCTGCGTACAACACTGAGCAAAGTCCTTTTCCCCGCCCTCTTTGATGACCTCATCAGGAGGCGGGGTTTAGCGTCCGGATTTTCTTCTACTGCTGTAGCCTAAAACATGGCGACTCCTGGCCCCGTCACTCCGGAGGCACCCTTTGAACCATCGCAGCCCCCAGTGATTGAGGGCTTTAGCCCCAGTGTATACAGCACGTCGGAAAGCTTCAAGGAAAAGTTTCTTCGCAAGACCCGCGAGAACCCAATGGTACCCATAGGTAAGCAAGCGGGCGCTAAAGGTACTGTAGACCAAGAAGACAGTGATGTAGAGGGGAATGAAATCGGGGAGGACCGGGGACGCCAGGGGGGACTGGAATGAGAGTGGACCAGAGATGTAGCGAAGGGGCCGGGCGGTGAGGGGCCGGGCGGTGATTGGAGCAGGAGCTGGACGGGATTGGGGCGCTGAGATGGGGCCGATTCTGACACGGAGGACCCCCGCTTTGGCCAGCCCCTCCCACCTCAGCTCCACCCCATGCCCCCCTCTCCTCAGCTGCTGTTTAGAGATTTTGACCCTGGGGGCAGGAGCCCAAAGCGCGGAGGGTGCTTCCCACCTGCTTTGTCGCCTCTTCAGGCTGCCTGGGCACAGCGGCCGCCCTTACCTACGGCCTCTACTGCTTCCACCGGGGTCAGAGCCAGCGCTCCCAGCTCATGATGCGCACCCGAATCGCCGCCCAGGGCTTCACGGTCGTAGCCATCTTGATGGGTCTGGCTGCATCTACTATGAAATCTCGACCCTGAGTCGGTGGCCTGCCCTTGAAAGCTCCGCGGAGATCGTTCCCAGCTCCAGGAGCAACCACCGGTCCTGCCACTGGCATTATTCCCTCATCTCCCCTGACAAGCCCCTGTATCAGTGGGGGCAGAAGTGGCCAATTGTGTAACCGACAGATTTTTTTCAGGAATCTCAGGTTCGGTTCAGTTTGAGTGTTGCATACTTCTAGTTGTGCTGCACCTTCACCACTCCCTACTTAATAAACTCTGATCCACTTGTAGTTTGGTGAATTCATTCCCAGTCTCACCCCCATGCCTTTTGGTCTTTGGTTTTTTTTTTTTTTTTTTTTTTTT
>NW_020172985.1:556683-568142 GCF_003031525.2 Neophocaena asiaeorientalis asiaeorientalis | reverse complement strand
TTGCGGTACGCGGGCCTCTCACTATTGTGGCCTCTCCCGTTGCAGAGCACAGGCTTTGGACGCGCAGGCTCAGCGGCCATGGCTCACGGGCCTAGCCGCTCTGGGGCATGTGGGATCTTCCTGGACCGGGGCACGAACCTGTGTCCCCTGCATCGGCAGGTGAACTCTCAACCACTGCGCCACCAGGGAAGCCCTGGTCTTTGGTTTTAGGAGAAAACAGACTAAAGACTGCAGGGGCTCTTAGAATTCCAATAGTCTACTGATTCTCCAACTTTCCTGGTAACAGTCACCCTGGGGTACTTATTAAAAGTAGAGAGTCTCTACAGTGATGTTATATGAAAACAAAAAACAAAAAACTGAGCTTTCCAACAGTTTTCAAACTTTCAGTAGAAAACCTTCCTTCATATGAGGCCTGCCATGGTTCTGTCAGAGGCAGGGGGCTCTGCCTTCCACTTCTGCTCCTGACCCCAATCCCACCTCCTGAGAGCACCTAAGGCTCCACTGATCTAGACCATCTCAGCTTGGTTCTTGATGCATTTTGTGGACCAGGAAACTGAGGCTTAGAGAAGCAGCGTGGTGTAACAGAAAGAACATAAAGCATAATCCCCAAAGCTTGCCAGTGGCTTGTGGCAGCACCTAGTGTTTTATGGCTAAGGAAAAAAGGAGGCTGGGGACCTGAGCAACCTCTAGAAGAGAGGCAACTCATGAGTTTCTCATTCATGTAAAGTCTCAAACAGGTGTTCCTGGTCTGCAGTCATCCCTAAAGTGTTGATTCGGATTCAGGTTCCTTCCATCTGTGACTCCATCACTTTCAACACCAGCTGAATGACTTAGGCCAGCTAAGTTTCTTGCCCCCACCATGCTCTTTCAGCTGTAAGACAGAGATTAAATGTAAAGCAGTACTTGTGGTGACCCTTGGCCTCCACAAGGAACAGATATGAAGTGGTGAGGACTATGGCACTTCTAGAGAGGATGGCCACTATTTTTAACTGTTGGTGTTGTGGGCTCCCCCCACTCCAAAAAAGAAAAGATTAGTTGAAGTCCTAACCCCAGTACCTCAGAATGTGACCTTATTTGGGAATAGGGTCTTTTCAGAGGTAATCAAGTTAAAATGAGGTCAGTAGGGTGGGCCCTAATCCAATATGACTGGTGTCCTTATACAAAGGGGAAATTTGGACACAGCAACAGACACGTATAGAGTGCAGGCGATGTGAAGATGAACTCAGGATTGTAGTAATGCTTGTACAAGGCAAGGAACACCAAGGAACACAGATACTTCCCTAGTGCCTTTAGAGGGATCATGGCCCTGCTGACACCATGATTTCAGATTTATGACTTCCAGAACAGTGAGACAATAAATTTCTGTTGTTCTAAACCAGACGCTGTGGTATTTTGTTATGGCAGCTCTAGGAAACTAATACGGTTGGCAATTAAATATTTTTAAACATTGTTCAGATCACAATGGCTTGAACATAACCTGTTTGCAACTCTCTTGAAGGGGAAGGTGTTGTCACTGATTGTTTCTCCCAAATCCACAGAAGAGCACAGCTGAAAGAGGCAGAGGGTCCTGACCAATCCCAAGGAAGGGTTGTGGCAGAGGCTACCTTCACCAGCCCCTCACCCAGGCAAAGAGGAAGCACCCACCGGGAACCTCTGGTCTTGCCTCTTCCCTCCAAGCTGCTTCCCCTCTGGGTGTCTGTGGCTATATGACAGACCAACAGAATCCCTATGTCATGGGTTTGTTCAAGGATCAGAAAGGATCAAGCTTGCAAAAGCATTCTGTGAGAGGTTGTCTTTCCTCCTGGGGCTGGAGGCAGCAGACATAGACAGATTGGGATGCCCTCTGCCAGCTGGGAGCTCCTGGGTTACCAGGGAAATAGCCCTACCTTCTCTCAAGCCCATGAAGCTGGGAAAGTTCTAAGCACAAACAGCCCTGACGCCAGTTTGTGGCTTCCAGAGAAATGAGAATGAAATAAGTGTAAAAAGAGTTAACAACACACCCTTTAAGCCAAGAAAAAAAAATACATCAGGAGGGACAGTCACAATTTTGTGGACTGAGAGGAGATGTGAGGGGCTGGGCCGTAGGGCCATGAGGGAATGACAGTTGAGAGGGGTGAGGGTTCCCCTTCCCGGCCCCGGGAGATGGCGAGGAACGGAATAGGCTGTGTAGCAGCTGCTGGAGGCATTTCCCCCCTGGCCAAAGCAGCTGCTCCTCCTCTGCCCGGCCCGGCCCCTGTATGGCGGCCATGTTGGTGGCAGGCTCCTAGCGGGACAGCGGCGTCTGCTTCAGGGACATGAGCACCGAGCGCAGGCGGGACACGTCTTTGCACTGCTTGCTGCTCTTGGGGTTGAAGTCACACAGCTGGGCCACCTTCTCCCACTCTGTGCCTGGGGTCTCCTCCTTGGATTCCTTCACAAAAGCCTCCTCAGATGCCCTGCAGGTGGAGATAGGACAGAGGTTTCATAGCTGTCTGCCTTTCCCCTTAATCAGTGATGCTCTGCTCCCACTGAGCAAGGCTGCTTTGTCCAGCCTACTCTGGGGTCCTTTGTCTAGACGTCTCCTCCCCAGCCCCGGGCCCTCTGACCTCAGGCCCCCAGGAACAGCCTTGCCCTCAGAGGAAGCCTAGTTTGGTCCTACCTCAGGGCCTTTGTACTTTCGGTCACCTCTTCCCCCAGACCTGTTCATGGCTTGTTGCTTCTTGTAATTCAGGTCTGAGTGCAGGCCTTACCTCCTCAGAAAGGTCTTCCCTTGCCACTGTAGCTCAAGTAGCCTCCTACCCCTCCTGCCCCAGCACTGTCTGTTCATTACCTCTCTATCAAGAGTTCCCAAACTGGGGCTCCTGACACCTAAAGGCCCTTGGAGGAACTAATGCAGTATCTCAGCTATTTTCAACATTTCCAAAAACTGAGCAGGACATTAACTAACCACCTAGCTGAAGTCTCTGGTTCAGCATTGCCTCGGGGTTCTGTGGACCCTATAAGTGTTCTTTAGAAAAGAGCTGTGGTTAAAAATGTATAGAAGAATCAGTTAAAGAAGATCTTCAAAACAAGACTTGCAAAGCCTTTAATGTGCTTATGTGCACCACGAATGTGAGTACACGATGGATATAGAATCTGCCATGTCCCAAGCATACTTGACTACAGAACTCTTTTTAGCCCCAAATGACTGTTATCTCTTTGGCGCCACAGGCTGAGGAATGCTCCACTGGAGTCTTTGCCTTTGATTGGAATCAAATTAGGGTGGAAACTGGTGGGTTTTTCATCAGAAGTTCTGGCTGACAGTTACAGAAGCCAGTGATTAAAGAACAATGGGGAAACGAAGTATAATAAATGTAGTTTAGTGGACAAAACCTAAACATGGGAGTCATTAAGAGAAAAGCAATGAGGGATTCTGGGGTGGGGAGGGCTGGGTCTCTGTCCTGTTTAGCCAACAAGTGTCCCTAAAGCCCCTTTCTCCTTAGAAGCCCCCTGCATCTCAAGCAGGGCCAGTTCTGCCACATGCCAGGCACTGACTGATGGCAGGGAGCTCTCCACGTGATCCCCACGGCTCAGGATGAGCTGGCCCCAGATCAGGTGACCCGGCCCCTTGCTAGTGATCTTGCTTCCCTGGTGTGTGCTTATTTCCTAACCTGGGAAGGGAGGATCAGTGCCTCCACCTTGCTGATCTGTCTCACCGGCCTGAGAATCAAACAACGTAGCAGGTGTGTGTAGGCTTGAGAAAATGTAAGGTGCTGTGTGGCACTGGCTGACCAGTGGGGCTGAGGGGAGCGATCCTAGGAGCTCTCTCTTCTGGGTCAAGAGGCTTGCCTCTAACCTTGTTGCTCAAAGTGGGGTTCATGGTCCAGCAGCACCGGCATCACCGTGGAGCTTGTTGCAAATGCAGAATCATGGCCTCACCTCAGTCCTTCTGAATCAGAATCTCCATTTTGACAAGAGGCCCTGGTGATTCATAGGCACATGGAAGTCTGAGAAGCGCTGGTCTAGACTATTCCTCTCTTCAGGACTCCCTTGGGTGCTCCTTGGACCATTTCTTCGGGTGCAACAGGAGCACTGAACGCCCTGTGGTATTACTCAGCGCCGATGCCCTTCCTCCATCCCCACTCTCCTGCTTGAAACCTCCCATGGCTCCCCGCTGCCTTCAGGATCAAGTCTGAGCTTTTTAACATCTCATGACAGGCTTTTTGCAACTGGCTCCAAACTGACCTTCTCTCCCCATTCCCACCGCTCCAGGCGCTGCAGGCCGCTAGATATTTCCCATCTCATCGCCTTTGCCCCAGCAGCTTTTCCCACCTAGGATGCCATTCCCTTCCCACCCTCCCCACCCAGCACACTCCTTCTCACACTTTAAGGGCCGGCGGACTCTGACCTCTGAAGCCTGCCCGGGCTCTCCCTGAGCCCACTGTGTCCTTGCATGTGGCTCTTATCACAACACACTCTTGATCATGAGCAAGTTGGGGGGACAGACCGTGTGTGTCTTACTCCTGTCTGACCAGAGACTGGCACTGGACAGATGGGAGAGTGGACGGAAGGAAGGAGTGGAAAGCTGTTATTCTGGTGTGTCCCATGATCTGTGAGAGAAGCGTTAGCCCAGACAGTGTCAGAGGCCTGCCAAGGGCGTATCCAGAGCGAGGAACAGCAAATATTTGGCACATACACACGTGGCAATCATCACACATTCATCACTGCATTATTTTCTTCGGCTTCACAATCCCCAGCACACTGTCCAGGCTGTCACTACCAGCCAGCGGGGCGGCATAAGAGGAAATCTCTGCCATCTCTGGTCTGGATCAGGCACAGGACCAACTAGACCTCAAAGCAGAAACACGTGAAAGGGAACCACGGGTGGTCTGGACAGGGGCTCATGACCAAATTCAGGCTGAAGTTCTAAGGAGGAGCAGTGCACTTGTGGGCAGGAGCGGGGAATGGCTGTGCACTCTTTATACCTCCAGCACCAGCACTCAATGTTTGTTCAATAGAAGACTCACCCCACTTCCCCCCTCCAAGAGGCATCTCAGAAGGAGGGAGTTGGGCTGCTTTGCCCTTTGCCTCTCTCACCTGGGGATGGCCGGACATTCTTTTCTTTGCCTGGATTTTAGCAAAGCTGTCTCAAAGATGCTCAATAAACATTTGCTGGAGGGATGGAGGGGAGGGTTGGTGCCTGTACCCACCCCTCGGGCTCACCTCCTGCTCTGATCATTGCCCCAGGCCCAGCCATACTCATTTATACCCCACAAGGGGGAGACTCAAGAAACTGCCAGCCACACACAGGCCCTTGCAGAGGAGCAAAGGAGACACGTACACGTAGCCGATGATATCAGCATCTGGCTGCTGGTAGAATGCTTTGTCGGCGATCCTTGAGGGAAGGGGGTTAGGTGGGGGAAGACGGGATGGCAAGATGGACAGACAGGCAGAGGGTTAAAGAGAAAGAGAGACAGCGTTAGTACCTCCAGTTGGAGACGTGTTAGGAAGCATAGTTCTGGAAGGCTCAGCAACTCTCCACAGTCCTGAGAGGAGAGCAGGGATCCTCCACCCACCCGAGTGGGTGGCCTTTCCTAAAACTCAGCCCTATCATATTAGTCCCCCTGTTTACAAACCTTCAGTGGCTCCCCACCGCCTGTGTCTGCCCGCCCCTCGCCTCCGAGGCCCTGCACATGGGAGCCCTCATTCCGGCCCTGTCTCCCGCCACTCCCTGGTGCCCAAGCACAACGTCCTTTCTTTCGTATCATGCTGTTCCCTAGTCTAGAATACCCTCCCCCACCCCCTGCCCTCTTTCTCCTGGTGAACTCCTAGCCACCTTCCAAAGCCCAGGTCCCTAGGCACAGAGGTCCCTCTGCCACCCACATCCCTTGCTTCCACAGCTTTCCTGCAGAGGGCCCTACTACTGAGTTCAGCTGTACCCGTGTGTTTCCCTCCTCTGCTCTTTGAGGACACAGACTGCGTCCTTCTCAGCTCGGCCTCCGCAGTGCCCGGCCCAGGGCCTGGCATGCAGCAGCTTCCAGCTGGTGGCTTCCCAGAGCCAGCCTTTTCCTTTCTGGCAAGTCTTGTACCTTGAAGTGCACAGCCTCAGAGGTAGGGGCTGCTGGCAGTCTCTAATCTGAGACCATTTCTGCAAGGTATTCTCCGGTGGGCCTCTGCTATCTTTCCTGACCAACATCTGTCCCCCTTCTTCCAGGAAGGGCATCCTGATTGTCCTTTGAAGCATCAGCTGCCCCCACTCAGTCCCTGTGGTTTTGGGTGGGACCGGACCCCGTGCACAACCCAAGTAATGGGACTATCGACCAAGCTGGGTCTATGGGAGAGTCCCTCCCCCGAGACAATCACTGGGCCTGGGGTGGGCACGTGACCCACACCAGACCAATGAAGGTCAGGTGGAGGACTTCAGCTAGAGCTGTCGGGAGCAAGAGGCTTATATTCACTGAAGTTGCCAAGAAAATCGAGCAGAAGCCTGGAGCTGCTAGTGGCCACCTTTGCCCCCATCCCAGGGGTGTATGCCCAAGAGTGAAGGCCACGCAGGGGAAAGCAGACCGAGAGACAGTAAAAGTGAGCACTGACGGACTTTGTTTCAGTGCCTGAGTCCACTGGGTCTGCAGCCCTTACCCCTGGCCTTTCCAGTTATATAGGCCACTAACTTCCCTTTATTCTTTAGCCACTTCTGGGTCGAAGCATTATCATTTCTATAAGCAACAAAATCCTGCACACGGCTTGGTTCTTCCCTTCCTGCCAGGCCTGTGTTCTCTGTCATGATAACCATGGCCACAGGGGGCCCAGGTCGAGCTGTTGGCCACTGGGCTCCAGGACGGCCTGGCTTACATCCCACTGGGTCCCAGGACCTCGTCTGCTTACTGGCAGACTCACTTTTGTCTGTCATGGTGAGGAGGTCAGAGCTTAACGGCATACCAGCTCTGCAGAGCTCAGCGCGCTGAGTTCCACAGGCCACTGAGGAAACATCATTGTGGGTTCGGCTTCTCCTTCCTCCGCGTTCTTGCCACCAAATCACCCATCCTCAAGACAGTCCCCCCACCATAGTTCCTCTCATTGTCCCCATCAGTCCTCTCATGTCCCCATAGCTCCTCACGTCCCCATAGGTCCTCTCATGTCCCCATAGGTCCTCTCATGTCCCCATAGGTCCTCTCGTGTCCCCATCAGTCGTCTCATGTCACCATAGGTCCTCTTATGTCCCCATAGCTCCTCATATCCCTGTAGGTCCTCTCATGTCCCCATAGGTCCTCTCATGTCCCCATCAGTCCTCTCATGTCACCACAGGTCCTCTTATCCCCATAGGTCCTCTCATGCCCCATAGGTCCTCTCATGTCCCCATAGGTCCTCTCATGCCCCATAGGTCCTCTCGTGTCCCCATAGGTCCTCTTATGTCCCCAATAGCTCCTCATATCCCTGTAGGTCCTCTCATGTCCCCATAGGTCCTCTCATGTCTCCATAGGTCCTCTCATGTCCCCATAGCTCCTCATATCCCTGTAGGTCCTCTCATGTCCCCATAGTTCTCTCATGACCCTACAGTCCCCTCGCACCCTCACAGCTCCTCTCACCGGTTGTTGATCTTATTCTTCTCAACTTGTTCACTCTGGCGCTGGTTCCATTCCTCCAGGTCCTTCTTGGCCTTCTCCCGCCACTCCTGTTCCATCACTTTGGAGGCAGCATCTGCAACCCCCAACAGGTGAATGAACAGCAGCTTTCCAGGAGGGATGTGAGGCACAGCTGGCTGTGCTTCTGGTTGCTGCTTCTCCCCTCGGCCCCGGCAGGCAGCCCCGGGTCCATCCTCAGCCAATCCCACATTAAGGTGGGGCAGGGCCCCATATAGCCTAAGGCTTCCCCACCCGACCGTGTCCCGGAGAGCCAACCCAGTGGGGAGCCCGGCGCCAGGGGGACCAGCCCAGCTTGCACACTCAGCCCTGCCCTCACCCAGCTCTTGCAGCCGTTTCCGCTGCTCCTCTCTCCATTTGCGGATGCTCTCGGGTTCCTGCGTCAGCCTGTCGACCTGGGCAATTGCAGCGTAGCCATCAGCTGGACCGTTAGCCTCCTAGGACGCAAACACACGGCAGTGTACCCAGCCTGTCCACCTGCCCCTCTGTGTCTGGCGCCTGAGTACCAGGACACCCCCTCACATCTCAAACCACCTCATACCCACTGTCTCCTGGGACTGTACCCTGCCTTTGCACTTGCTGTGCCCTCTGCCAGTAATTCTGCTCCTTGTGTGACCGTGGGCAAGTTACTCAACCTCTCTGTGCCTCACTTTCCTCATCATAAAATGGGCTACAAAATAGCACCCACCCCACAGGGTTAATATGAGGATGAAATGAGTTTAAAAAGTGTAGAGAACTTCAAACGCTTCTTGGCACTCAGAGAGTTCCCTGTGTTTCTATCATTAAAGCCCTGCCCTATTAGTTTTATTTACCAAATAACACAGTCCCAAATGGCCTCACTTTATAATATGCTTACTTGTCCATTGTCTGTCTCCTCCATCAGAATGTCACCCTTGTGGCAACAGGGACCTTGCCTGTCCTGTTCACTGCTGTGTCCCCAGCATCTAGCACAGTGCCTGGCATGTAGCAGGTACTCAATAACTATTTGCTGAGTGAACGAGCAGCCCTGAGATAGGCAGGGTGGCCATGGCTACGACTGTACAGTGATGAAAAACTCAGACTCTGCAGCTGGACCACCTGGGTTCAAATCCCACCTCTACTGCCTGCTATATATGTATGTAGCCCAGGCAAGTTGCTCAACCTTGCCTGGCCTCAGTTTTCTCATCTGAAGTGAGAATAGTAATAAAAGTACCTCTAAGAGCTAGTTGTGAGGATTTGATGCAACAATATTTATAAGACATTTACAAGAGTGCCTGGCATGGAGTGATGGCTCAGTAAATGGTAGCTAGAATTATTATTAATTCCCATTTTATAGGGGAGGAAACTGAGGCCAGGAGAGATGGCACAACACAGTGGCAGAAGCAGGGCCAGAGTCCAGTCCTCTGGCTCCCAAGCCAGGGCTCTGCCCAATTCTCCACGCCACCTGCCAGGGTGGTGACTTGAAGCATTGCAGGCTGAGAGCTCAGCCCAGCAAGGATGGGGCTCCCCTCTGGTCTCGCAAAGCTGGAGACTTTATGATCCAGCCCCATCTCCTGGCATGCCCACTCTGGTTCTCTGTCCGCCCCGTGCATTCCGGTCTGCACACATCCCACACGCCCATGCTGCCGGCTTTTGTCTCCTTTGTGCTTTTCGCCTTCAGTTGTCTTCCCTCCTTTCTCTGGCTGATGAAATCTTATTCCACCCCACAAGTTTCCAGCTCAGAGGTCACCAGCTCTGGGATATTTCCCAGCCCCAAAACAGATTTCACACCCTGTCCTCTCTGTGCTTCTTGTCACACCCTCACCTTCTACTGCGGGTGTCTCCCCGCTGGACCGTGAGCTCCCGGTGGGCAGGACAGGACCTTGTTTATAGCCTCTGAACTCCTGTCCCATCTTTTTATTGCTCCCTGTGCTCCTCCTGCAAGCACTCATTAAAACTGTCACGAGTACCAGCGTATCTTCTCCCCACCCAACAACATCTGTCCAGTGGTGCCTGCTGTGGGCATACAGCTGGTGCTCAGTAAGCAGTGGCCATGTGGATGAAGATCCCCCCCAGGGCCAGCATGTGCCCGGTTCAGAAGAAGGGCTGGGTAAGCGTCTGCCCAAGGGGCTGTGGGCAGCAGGGCGAAGGAGCACGCAGATGTAACATCAGGGCTGCATCTCCAGCTGTCTCTGGGGAGAAGGAAGGGCAGGCCCAGGGCGGAGAGGTGCAGCCTGGCTCCTCGGATCAGGCCCACCCTTGGGTGGGGCAGTTGGGGCGCTGTCCTTATTCCTCTTTCCTGCCCAGCATTACACTTCAACTGAGAGAGTCTCTCAAGACATCTCGAGGGGCCTTACCAGGGCCCTAATCTGGACAACACGAGTTGATCACGGATGTACCTTTCCAGTTCTGGGAACAACCCTGTCCTGAGGCTAGGCTACCAGGACCTCTGCCCAATCCTATAGACTGTCCCATCTGCAGACAAATGCAGTTACTTTTACTTTCTACGTGTTTATCCAGGTGCTACATTTAATTTCTTATTGGCACTCAGGATATCTTAAAAGCCTGGTTTGTTTACATGTTTAGAATCTGCCCTCCCCACCCCACCCTACCCCGCCCCCCCAGTAAGGGAATTCCATGAGGACAGAGACTGCCTGTCTCTTTATAGTATGTAGAACATGGAGGGCCTGGCTGTAGGAGGATTTCAAGAACATTACTTGAATGAATTAACAGATGTTCAGGCTTGGGGTCAGGGATGAACGAGACAGCCCATCAACCGGGAGCTTGCAGAGGGAGTCCCTCACAAATGAGGACCATGGCTGGGGTACATGCATAACACGGGTCATGAAAAGAGTGGGGACAAGGGAGGGCATGACCTTTCTAGCCTGGGAGCAGAGTAGGCTGGGAAGAGATAGGGAAAGGGCATTTCAGACCAAGAGCTGGCAGCTTAAGGACCACATGAGGCCGGTGCCTTTGGAAAAATCTGAGTACAGAGATGCTACCAGGTGTGGAGCAGATGGGGTGGGAGAGGTGGGCTGGAGGGGGTCCTCTGGGTAAAAGTCATCCCATGGTGTCCTTCAGGACCCACCATCTCCATCAAGATTGCCCCAAAATTAAGATTCACAGGTTACAGCGTTTTAAAACTGGCAGAGAACTTGCAATTAAACGGTTCCCTTTGGTCTTTACAACCCTACATGGTGGGTTTCATTATCTTTGTTTTACAGGTAGGAAAAGTCTAGCTCTGAAGTCCCAGGGTCACCTGGCCAGGAACTGGCAGGGCCAGAATTCAAACTGAATTCCTGGGTGTCACACATAGCCACACGTGTGTCCATACATAGCCAATAGGGACCAAAGTTACTTCTGTGTCATGTGATTTTGGTCTCCCTGATAAGTCTACCATCCCAAGATTGGAGACTGCACCCCCTCCTCCCACTGCCCCACGCCCCATTCCCCGTCTGTCTCTCTCACACCCACACACGCACCCCCCTTGGCTCACTCAGTGGCTAGGTCAGGGACTTAGAAGCAGCTTCCAGGGCTACAGAGCACTTTTCTCAACAGACCTGCGGAGGCAGCAGTGCAGGGTTTCTAATCCCAATTTCACAAATGAGAAATCCAGCTCAGAGCAGTGACTAGCCCAAAGCTGTCCAGCTGGGAAAAGCCAGAAATGAAGCGCAGGTTGTCTGACTCCATCCAAACTCCTCTGCCGCAGCTCGCCACAGCGCCCCGCGTAGGAGCAGTCTGGGTGTAGGAGCAGCTTGAGAGACCCTGGGGCTTCTCTGAGGCGGGGTGCGGGGGGTGGCGGAGCCTAGAGCAGCTGCACTGCACATCCAGGGGCACTGCTCAGTGTGGTCCAAGCATGCTGTGCCCAGGCCCTGGGCACAAAGCCTGGCCAAGCTGGGCCTG
>NW_020172985.1:547584-556292 GCF_003031525.2 Neophocaena asiaeorientalis asiaeorientalis | reverse complement strand
CCACCCCCCCAACCCCCATCCCTTCCGCCTGCGGGCACAGCAGCCCTTCACCCGTGGTCTCTTCAGGTTCCCCCAGCACACCCTTCTCTGCAGCAGGTGCCAGGCTCCAGGCAAGCCCCCGAATGCGTGTCTTATCCTCTGTGCCTTTGCACATGCTGTCCCCCTAGCCAGGACCACCCACATGCCCCTGGGCAGCCTGGAACCCACTTCCAACATCCGTCCCTGTCACACTCTCTGACTTCAGTGCAGCGTCTGGCGCCTGAGCCTGGCTCAGGTCCCAGCTCTTTCCTGCTGTGCAACCAGAGCTATTAAACCTCCCTGTGCATCCTCACCTGTAAAATGGGGATAATGACAGAACCTACATCGTAGGGTGTTGGGAGGATGAAATGAGTTAATCCACATAAAGCTTTTGGGTGGTGCCTGACGCATAGTAAGAACTCTTGAGACCAGTCCCACACCCAAGCCCTTGCCATCCTGCATGACTTTCAGGTCTCTGTCCTTTGAGCTCTTCGAGGACAAACATCCATGGGATTTGCCTCTACATCTGAGGCCCTGAGCACAGCGCATGGCACTCAGAATGCGAGTTGACTAAATGAAGGAATGAGGGGCTGCCTGCAAAGCGATGTGGAGGGCACGGGGACACAGCATCAGAGCGACTGGGCTTTAAGTCCCCTCCTGCGACTCACTGGATGTGCGACCTTTAAGAAGTCCCTTCCCTGGGCTCCTTAGGTTTCGTCACCTGTCAAATGGGAGTGACAACATCCCACTCGGGGTGCAAAATGGGGCCTGAATGCGATGACTGCCCTGTGACCCCTGTAGCCTGTAGCGGACATGCACATGCACATGCACGGGTGGCAGAGCTGCAGGGCTCACCATTGCCCGTGGCATGCCCCCAGCAGGCCGGCTTGCGCTGTACCATCACCACAACCAGGAAGAACGCAGTGGTGCTGCCAGCAGACAAGGCCCTGAGAAGCTATTTGCTGGCTCCCCTTCTCCAGCTGCTCTGGACTTATTTTCCTGCCCTGCCCGTGCCAGTGAGCAGTGAGGTCGGGAGGGCCACAGCCGGGCTCCTCTTTAATCACTTGACTGTCGCAGTGAGGAAATCGGGTCAGCCGCCAGTGGGGCTGGCAGCCCAGGAGGGCTCACCAGGGGCTGCAGGAATGCTCTGAGCACCCCCCAAGCTCGAAAGGGAAGAGGTCAGGCAGGAATGGCCTGTGGACCAAAAGGCCACAGGCTACAATCAGGGCCAGGCTTGTCTCAGCCCAGCTCCCCAGCACTCCTCTCCCGAGGGACCCCTCCGCTGGACACTGGATACCACCACAAGGGCTTCCGGTGGGCCATGCTGGCTGAGCATGTACTGTGACTCCAGGGACAGCCAGGAGAATGAGGCATAACCAATCTGTGGGATTGACCAGCTAAAGCTAAGCTGAGCTGAGCTGCTGATTCCTCTAAGTAGCTCAACGGGGATGCAGGCTTATCCTTAGGCCTTGTTGGGGATCAGGTTCACAGTTGGACCCCGTAGTGGCCCATAGCCTTCCAGAAAAGATTAAGAAAGGTAGCAGGAAAGTTCTGCCCAGGACCCTTGAAAGCCTGGGGTGCACAAGCCAGACCCTGCTCTGTGCTCCATCCTAAGAAAAGTCTGCAGGGGCTTCCCACCCGCCAGCCAGGGGCTGTGGCCTGCCTGCTCCAGCAACAAGGGGATGGTACAAAGGGCACCAGATCAGGGGCAGGAGACCTAGATGAACCTGAACTTGGCCACTAAGCTTCTGAGTGACTCGCCTCATCTGTGACCTCTCCCCTGCCTGTTAGGATGCTAACATGGCACAGATGTGAAATGAGTTACAGATAAACACAGCTGGGGTTATTCTTGGAGAATAAGCAGGGAGAATAAGAGTTCCCACCGAGATTGGGGAGGAGGCCCAGGGTTTCTCAGGTCCATTAAATACAAAGCGAGGCCTGGGGCAGGGAGGGAGAAGGCCTCAAGATCCTAATGTATAGAAAGGGAAAATTATCCCGCTCATGGTGTTCTAGGTACTTCTCCGGTCCCAAGTGTATCTCCAGCTCCAGGGCCACTTTAGGACACAGACGTTTTGGGTCAGGCCACGTCCTTTTGAGTGTGCCCAGGACAGGAGCAGCCTGAGTCTCAATGCTCTGCCAAACTGTACCGGCGTCAATGCTGCTTATTTGGTGCTCTCAGGCCCAGGGAGACACGAAGCCCTTAAAGTCCTAGAGACTGACTTTTCTAGCTTGCTGGTAGTTGAGTAATTTTCCAGAAATGGGACTTGGCCAGTTGCCCTGTGTAAGGTACCAGCCCATCTCTCTTACATAAGAAAGTATTGTTTGTTCTCCCTGAGGATTTAGGAGGCCAGCTCCTCAACGAAGCAGAGCTCAGGAGATCCTGCAGCTGCAGCCCCAGCAGTCAAGGGTCTTTGAGCCAGTCCAGTGGGAATTAAAGTTTATCCAGTGAAGGTTTTGCCCCCACCCAGGTATCTGCAGGTTGGGGGTAAAGACTGTTGCATCTGTGGGGTCCTGGGGATGCTATTTGTGGTCCAAGTTCTTTAAGTACTTTCAAAATGAACTGTGTATGTATGGAGGGAGGGGGGTTAAGTGAGTATGGAGAGAAGCAGTATTTAACTAGAAATATCTTTACTAGCTGTTTTTTTTTGGGGGGGTGAGTGTGTGCGCATGTGTGTTATAGGATCACTACAAAGAATTTTAAGACAATCCAGTGAAAGTAAAAGCCCTTTCCTTATCCCCCCTTCTCCCGCAAGCTCGGGGCTAACCACTGTTAACAGTTGGTACACATCCTTTCAGATCTTTCATGAAAACATATTTCTAAAATGAAAAACAGGACCATACTGTGCATATTATTCTGCAAGCTGCTTTTCCATTTACTATATTATAGGCATCTTTTCATGTCAATACAGAAAGCTCTGACTGCTCTTTTTAACAACAGAATGGTTTTCCAATTTACCTACCCAGGCCCTCAATACTAGGCACTTAGGTTGCTTCCAGTTTGTCTGCTATTATAAATAATCCTGCAAAGAATCTGGGTGTCCTTGTCCAGCTATTTCCTTTGGGAAAATTCTGAGAAGTGGAATCTCTGGGTCCAAGGCTCACCCAGTTAAAATGCTCAGACATGGTGCAGATGACCACTGGCTTCAGCCTCCCACCAATGGCACACACGTGTGCAGGGCCCTGTGTTTCCTTTAGTCCATGCCACTGCAGGCCACTTAATCTCTCCCTCTGGAAGCTGGACATCATCACGGGCAACCTGAGGCAACACCCCATTGATCCCTGTGGTCCTTATTCTTCATCCCCTTCTCCTACATGACCAAAAGAACCACATCAAAATCTTTCTTGATGTTCCCATCCCAATGAACAGAACTTGAATCCCTAATCCTACCCATGATGGGGGCCAAAAGTTACTGAGACCCAGGCTGTCGGTCCCTTCCCCTGCTACGACAGAATCTTGCTTACCTGATACACATCTCCATTGACTGTGGTCCCCATGTCCTCAGAACCCGCTGGAAAGAGAACAGAAGACAGCATCACTCATTGCTCAGCTTATAGCAAGCAGGGTCTTACATTAGCCCCCGAAGCAACCTCTGTATATGTCCATGTGCGTACTGACTCCCCGCCCTACACGCACACATAATGGATATGCAGATAACCTGGGCTCAATCCTTGACTGTGCACAAAGCCTTCTCACAGCCATTATGACCTCTGATTTTCACCATAGCCTTGTGACAAAGCTGTTATCAACCCATTTTACAGATTCTCAAATTGAGGCCCAGAGAGGCTACGTGATTGCCCAAGGTCACCCAGCCAATAATAGGTCCTCACCTACCCAAAACTGATTTCCCCTCAGCCACGGCTGGGAATGGCCCAACTGTCTGTGGAGCTTGTGCCTGGTGAACAGGCAGAGGCTCTGGAGGCTCAGGGCAGGGTCTGCGAGGGCTCAGGAAGAGGGGCCTGCAGGTCTCTGCCTGTCCCTGTGGTGCCTTGAGCAATGGCTCCACCTAGGAGAGCAGGAATCACAGCCCCCACCAGGCAGCACCTGGCCTACTTTTCCTCCTCCTGCCCCTCCCAGAAGGAGTCGATTTTGCCCTCACCTAAACAGTGACTCCTCCAGGTCCCTTTCCCTGACATCTCGTTAGTCACAAACTCCTGTGGCTTCTGCTGCAACAAGAATCCTCAAAGTTGCCCTCCGCCCTCTGCCCCCAGCCTGGCCCACCTGTACAACTACCTTGGCCTGTCTGTCCCGCTAGTGGCAAGCACCTGGACGGGCACGCCTGTGTCCATTATCCTCACCGCTGTCTTCCCCAGAGCCGTGCACGGTACCTGTGACTTAGGACGCGCTCAGGAACTAATTGTTGAATAAGCAAATGAATCAGTGCATTAAAGAAAGAAGGAATAAATGGTTTTTGTCCACTCACTGGCCTCCCTGCCTCCATCTTCACCCTCTCCCAAACCTCTTTCAAACCAGCTGCCAAGGTTGGCGTTTTGAAAAGCATACACTTACCTATGTCACTCCTCTAATGAAAAATATAATGAACACAAACCAAAAGGAAATCCACTTCCCGTGGACCATGGTGGCCAATAGGGCCTGCTCCTTCCTTGGGGCCTCGGCAGGTGCTGTCCCCTCTCCCTAGAAAGCTCTCCTGCCCATTTCTATGTGGGCTGCTGCCTCACGCCCTTCAGCTGCTGCTCAAACACTGCCTTATTAGAGGCCTTCCCTGACCACTCCTGACATTCATCCCCCAGCACCCCTACCTCCTCCCCTGGGCAGTTATTTTCTCTGTAGCACCTACCACAGCCTGATATGTTTATTTTTGTATGTGCTTATTATCTGTCTTCCCCACTTGAATGCCCTCTGGGAGGGCAGAGACTTTGTTTTGTCCACTGCTGGGATCCAGCACCTAGAACAGTGCCTGACACATAATAGGAGCCCAATAAATATTTGTTGAATGAGTACATGGCCCATAGCTCGTGAGGATCTTTACAATCTGGCCCTGCCCATTTTTCCTGCCTCACTTCCCACCAGTCCCTCCCACAAACCCTATTCTGGTTTCCTCCTTCCCCAAACACACTATGCCGCATCCCACACCTTTCTTCCTGCTTCCCTCGCTAAAGAATGTGCTTTGGGATCCAGTTGTTTTCCAAGGCCCAGCTCACAAGTCATCCCCTCTGGGAAGCCGTCTACTACTTCCCCTACTTCCCTGGGTGCTGATGGAAGGTCTCAACTCTGAGGTATCCCAGAATATCGTACAGAACCCCCACGCTCTTATGCGATTACTGTGACCTCCCACAGGTTATTCACTCCCTTATAAGGCTCTGTACCCCATTCAGCTCCTAAGGGTGAGCAGTGTTGGCTAAATGGAAGCTGACTTGCTCTTTGGGGGCCCACTGTTATCTACAAGGCCTGAGGACTCTCAGAAACTGCAATGCCTCTTAGCCAAGACCCACAGGAGGCTGCACGAGATCACCGCAGATGGACAAGTACACTTTACCAGCCAGGTAGAGCTGTGAGTAATGGTGACAGTGTTTTCAGCTTGGGCACTGAAGAGAAGGATACTTAATCCCATGGAAATAATGCCCAGCTGATATAGATTATAATCAACTTTGTTTGCACAGCCAAACATTGATTGATTTTGACCAACCGTTGTCAGCCACCCTCCCTACTCATTCAGATGGGGTTTCTCCTGCATGGGTGGCCTGGCCCCTAAATTAGTGGCAGCATCTTCTGCAAAGTGGCTTCTTCTCCTGGGGCATCTCCTCTACCAGGGCCTTACGTTACCAGGGTCCATTCACGATGATGCTGGTCTGTGCACCTGGCATTTCTGGAGGGGAAGTTGCGGCCCCGCCTCCCCGACCAGTCCCAGCCTCAGGCCCCTTGTCCACAGGTGCCCACCCTGGCCTTCAGAAAGTCTCTGTGCCCCAGTCTCTCAGTCCCACGAGTGTTCCCCTGGAATGAGGCTTAACCTCTTTGGGAATCCACACATACCCACACACAGAATTAAAAGTCTCTGTCCCCACAATGAGTAGCCCACGGCACGTTGATAATCACGTGTCCACAGTCCGAAGCCAGCAGAACCAGAGTACGGCAGATACGAGTCCCAAGGATAACCCTGTGGGTGTTGCTTCTCTCAGATCCCTGACCCCTTTTGGAACGGGGGCAGACAAGGGTCCAGAACATTCCTGGGAGTTACTGAGGCCCATCAGGGGAAATGGGCTTGCCAGGAAATGACTGGGCAAGTCGGGGTCAGAGCCAGGTGGAGTGCTTAGAAATCTGGGTGTGAAAATGTACACACCTCCTGGGCCCTACCCAAGGCTGATGAATGGAAACAAAGTATCCATTGCTCAGGCTGGCCGTCGTTCCAGCCCCAGAGGAGAGACTCAAAGTGGCTCAGGCTCAGGCCTACACTAAACAGTTTCCTTGGGAGCCCAACGTCAGTGCACTCAGCACAGGGGCATCATTTAAGAGACGAGACTCAATGGTGGTGAGTGGTGCTGGCTGCGGGAGCTTCCGCCCAGCTCCCAGCAGCCCAAGGCACATTTTCCGCACCTCATTTGGGCTTCTGGCACTCATCACTGGTCTCGGGGGATTACTTGCTCATCACCGTTTAGGCCTAGGAGGATCAGATCAATTCCATCCTATCTGGCCACCTATTGAGCCGCCATCCCATAACCCCTCCCGGATCCCCATGCCCCACTCAGCAGAGCAGCTGAGCATTTGCAGCTTTACTGGTTGTGAGTCTGGGAGACCCTCAGAGGGCCATGTCCCCGCTTCTCTCCCTGCCACCTCAGGTCTGGGGCCAATCTGTGCACCACCCCTGCCGGAGAGGGAACCTCCCATCCAGGCTGTAAACCCCTGGAGCCCCATTGTCCTGGGAGAGGTCACAGCCTGCTCAACCCCCAGCCACCTCTGCGGCCCTCTGCCTGACTTCTACCTTCTTCTCTCTTAGGTGGTTCTGACACTGGCTCTCCCAGGCCAACCCGACTGGGGAAGTTGGTGGTCTCAAGGGGAAGATGTGGACAAATGAATACTGGTACATGAACGTGGGCTCACATTTCCTAGGAATTCGCTGGGATGTGTGAGGGTCCCGCTGAAGTGCTAGGAGCTGCTGCTTCTTCAGAAGTCCTCCACTGCTGGCTTGGTTGGGGAGCAAAAGACCCCTCTCCCTACCTCTACATCTCATCACCTCCCAGGGTGACTGCCACAGCATTTGAAAGAGCATGGAGCCCACAGTTGAGAAGCCTGGGATCAAGTCCCAGATCTGTCACTCATGGCTGTGTGACTTTGGGCAAGATATTCAGGCTCTCTGGGCCTCCAGTTTCTCATATGTTACAAAAGGCTTGTTATGTTTCTCATACCAAGAGGATACAGAGATGCTTCAAGCTCCTCAAGCCACAGGAACTGCCTTATTCATATCTGTATCCCCACTGGGCCTGGCACACAGTAGATGCTCAGTAAATGCTGAATGAATACAAACGTGACTAAAAGGATCCTTACTTGTAAACATTTTTTAAAAATATGTAAGGTACCACTTATTCCAACAGGCCCATAAACTCCTACCAAAACGACAACATTAACAAGAAGCAAGCGCTGTTTTGGAGGTACCCATGAAAGTGATATCTACTTTTTTACTAGATACGTTAAGAAATTGCCCTTTCAGGCAGAGCCAGAGCAGGAACATTGTTGATAAACACAGTACTGCAAGGACCAGGCCCCAAATCCTGAGTCCTGGGCCACCTTTGGAAAACCATTGAGCTACCAACCCCAGGAGGACAGGACCACATCTGACTGAAGCCCTCTGTGCTCCTGCCCCCACCCTGGTGTCTAACTCAGAGCCTGGCATATGGAAGACAGTGTGGTCAGGTGGAAAGGGTTAGAGTTAGAGAGAAATGGTTTAGAGTCCTCACTCTGCCACTTACTAGTTGTTTCAGTAGTGTACCTTTTGAGCCTCGGTTTTGCCATCTCTGAAATGGGTTTAATAATGCATATGAAATGATTAAATGTAAGAAAAGTGCCTAGACCAGTGACTGCAGGATGCCAAGTGTTCCCCAGGGAAGGTCTGTGAGTTCTTGGAGCACCCAGCGTCCCCTGCTTTCCCAGCTGTTAGGAGGGAGCTACTTCTGAGGGGCAGGGAGATCTGGGGTTCTGCCCAAACCTGCAGAGCTCGGCCTGGGGCAGCCAGCCTACTGGGAAGCTCAAGCCTGGGCTGTGTTGGATTCCAGAGCCAGGCAATAGTGGAGTTGGCTTGGGGATGAAATGTCATGACGAATTTCTGTCCTGGGAGCCACCAGACCCACAGCCCCAGGCAAGGCCTCAGATGGGGATCTCCAAAAGATCCCCCCGTCCCCGCCGCATCTCCTCCAGGTCCCGGTCAGGTACACACTAGCCCCAGGCCTGCTCCTGGCTGGCCATAGCAGGCCCTCTTCACTCCACCCGGTACCCCGGGTGCGAGCCCCAGCTCCCCCAACCCCCAGGCTACCAGGCTGACTCACCCCCACTCACGGGTCCCGGCTGCATGAGGGCCGCCTGGCTGCCAGCAGGTGCCCCGAAGCCCTCGTCATTCTCTATGCCCGCGATTTCACTCTCCTGCTGGGCCAGGAAAGCAGCCGCCGGGTCCTCCTCCGGCGCCTCGGGGGCCCCGCTCTCCGTCGACGAGAAGAAGCCAAAGTCATCTGACATTTTCCCCACG
>NW_020172985.1:547240-547333 GCF_003031525.2 Neophocaena asiaeorientalis asiaeorientalis | reverse complement strand
CCTGCCGCTCGGCTCTGCCCGGCGCGTGCCCCGCCCTGCGCCCGGCGGCCGCGACACTGTCACCCGAGCCGCCCGGGGGAGCCGGCCTCGGCG
>NW_020172985.1:542621-547175 GCF_003031525.2 Neophocaena asiaeorientalis asiaeorientalis | reverse complement strand
CGCCTGTCACTGCGGCTGCAGGCGGGAGGAGCCGGGACGGGAATGCGGTGATGTCACCGGCCGAGGGAGGAGGCCCGCAGGACGGCCGGAGGTCGCCTCACAGCGGCCACAGGAGGGCGGCAGCAGGACGGCGGCGCAGCCCGAGGGGCCCAGAGGCCCGGGCCGCGCTCCCCGCTCCGGGCCAGCAGCACGCATTTCCAGGACACCAGGACAGGGCGCAGCTCCCGCAGGGTCTAGAGGCGAAGCGGACTGCAGAAAGTGACCATAGCGTGTACAGGGCCACCGCAGGTTGGCAGCCCGGGCTTCGGGAGCACCGAGGGGGTGGTCGCTGCGCAACCTGGCTCCTGATTCATTCTGCAAAAGTTTCTTCTCCTAAGCTAGGCGAGTATTATGAAGCCCATTATCATGAGCCTTGGAGAAGTGACAGTAAGTCCCACGGCTTTACTGCATCTTTCCTGCAAGTCCAGGGCCTTTCCCACAAGGCCGTGTTGCTTCCGTGCATTTCTTCAGCACTTCCTTTCATTCGGTGAGGCTTCAGCTCAGACCGCCAGAGTTTGTGTGTCCTGACTGGGTCCCTACTTGGAGGCTGGGTCCCTTAAATGTCCCTTAAGTATGAACCAGCTTGGGAAAGGCAGACCTAATTTATCCAGGCAGCCTGCCGTTCAGTCACCCTGAATAAACAGTCTCCAAAATACAGTAAAACCGAGCCTTGGCGACGGGGAGATTACAACCTAAGAGGCCTACAGATAGAAAATGGCCAGACAGCACAGCGTAAAAGGCGCTCTGACATTTAAACACAGGGTATTGGGGGGCCCGGAGAACCACCATTGGATCTGGGCTTTGGGATTTTCTCTTTCTGATTTGAAACCTGAAAGTCAACTATAACCTGGAAAAGAGAAAGGAAAGATGTGCTGCAAACTGGGGGTTCCCTTGGGGGTGGGGAGCAGAAGGCTAGACCGAAGGGCAATTTCAGTTTTGCACAGTAATACTTTGATGTAGTTTTCACTGTTATGATAAGAATATAATTATTTATCAGTGTAGGAAAGAAAGAAAGAAGCTTCAGGCCCTGCACAACCTGGTCCAAGCACAGCACTCCACCATCATCCATCTCATTCCTTTCCCTCATTCCCCCAGCTGCAGGCTCAGGTGCTGAAAAGACCTTGAAAGTTTCCTAGTTTAACAAACCAGCCATAAATGTGGACTCCAGGTTTCGTAGAGACAGAAGGACTAGTGAACATGCTCTGTGCCTGCTGTGCTCTCCCCTGGATGTTCTTACTTGGTTCCCGGAGACTTCGGTGCCACTACAGGCACTCTTCCCAGCTATTTCTTCCTTCCTTCCTGCTCCTTCCTAATTTAACCATCAGCAGAATTTAGCTCCATGCTTAATTTATACAAATTACTGGTCCAGATCATTCTGCAACCATGCTTGCTCTTGTACATGACTCTTATTCTTAATCATGAATATTAAAAATGATCGTTAAAAAGTTATCTTTTGAACCATGCAGCACTTCTTTGTGCTGGAGATTCCCACTTTCTTGACACCTCCCTAAATATCTTTGGATATCTCTAAACACAGTTCTTGTCTTCTAATTCTCCATTTAATTGTGAAGCTCAGTAATGGTCAAAAGACATGAATAAATAAAGTTGAGTAAAGATATGGGACAGTCGCACAGAATCTAAATTTCAGCTTATGAAGTCTGAAGTGGAGAAATTTTAAAAACATTTTTAATGGAAATTTTCAAGCATGCAGAAGAGTAGAAAGATTGGTATAATACAACTCCACATAATAACCCCTGAACCTCAGTGTTACTAACATAGAGTCAGTCTTGTTTCATCTGCAACCTTTATTCCTCCCCATATATTATATAATTTCATCTGTAAATCATCCACTATGTTAACTTCTATTTTTTTAATTTAGAGATTTTTTTAAATTGTGGTAAAAAATACATCAAAAGTATGGCCTTTACCATTTTTAAGTGCACAGTTCAGTAGTGTTAAGTACAATTACATTGTTGTTCAACAGATATCCAGAACTTTTTCATATTACAAAACAAATTCTAGGACTTTCCTGGTGGCGCATTGGTTAAGAATCTGCCTGCCAATGCAGGGGACACAGGTTTGAGCCCTGGTCCGGAAGGATCCCACATGCCGCAGAGCAACTAAGCCCGTGGGCCACAACTACTGAGCCTGAGTTCTAGAGCCCGCGAACCACAACTACTGAGCCCATGTGCCACAACTACTGAAGCCTGCATGCCTAGAGCCCGTGCTGTGTAACAAGAGAAGCCACGACAATGAGAAGCCTGCGCACCACAACGAAGAGTAGCCCCTGCTCACCGCAACTAGAGGAAGCCCGTGCACAGCAACGAAGACCCAACACAGGGAAAAATAAATAAATAAATGTATAAAACAAACAAACAAACAAATTCTATATCTGTTAAACAATTCCTCACTTTCCCTTCCTCAATGCCCATGGCAACCATCAGTCTACTTCCTGCTAATATAAATTTGACGGCTTTAGATACCTCACGAAGGTGAAATCATACAGTATTATATCCTTATGTCACTTAGCATGTTCTCAAGGTTCACCATGTTCTGACAGATGTAGCATGTGACAGAATTTCCTCCCTTTTTAAGGCTGAATAATATTCCATTGTATGATGTATATACCGCATTTTCTTCATCCATCCGTCCACGGACACTTGGGTTGGTTCCACCTTAGTTACTATGAATAATGCTGCTGTTAACACAGCTGTGCAAATATCTCTTTGAGATCCTGCTTTCTGTACTTTTAGATATATACCCAGGAATGGCATTGCTGGATCATAGGGTAATTGTATTTTCAATATTTTGAAGAATCACCACACTGGTTTCCAGAGCCACTACACCATTTTACATTCCCACTAATAAGCTCCTTTTTTTTTTTTTATTTTACTTTCAAGGTTCCCCCCCACCCTTTTCAACTTTTAATTTCAGACTTACAGAAAACTGTAAATAATTCCCATAGACCTCTCACCAGATTCCTTAAATGATAACACTTTATCACATTGTCTTTATTCTTTTTATTTCTGTCTCTCTTTCTCCTATACTGTTGGAGAGTGAGTTATAGACACCATGACCCTACATCCCAAAATATTTCACTTTGTGTCTTCTTAACAATAAGGACATTCATTTATATAACTATTATACAACTATCAAAATCAAGGTATTAATATTGATATAATACCATTATCAAATTGACATAACTTACTCAGATTTCACCAAATGTCCCAACAATAGAAGAAAAGAAAATCCCAAATAATGTATTTATGTACTGCATTCAGTTACCTTCTCTGTTTGATCTCCTTCAATCTAGAACCGTTCCTCTCTTTATTTCTCTTTCATGACATTGATGTCTTGAAGATTACTGGTCAGTTATTTCATCCTTCAATTTGAGGTGTCTTTGTTTCCTCCTGATTAGATTCAGGTTAAACATTTTTGGCAGGAATAATACAAATGTGATGCTGAGTTCCTCTCAGTGCATCATGTCAGGAAGCACATAATGTCAATTTCTCCAGTTACTGGTGATGTTTATTTATGTATTTTTTATTTTTTAGCCGCTGGCATGCGGGATCTCAGTTCCCCAACCAGGGGTCAAGCCCGCATCCCCTGCATTGGAAGCTCGGAGTCTTAACAACTGGACCGCCAGGGATGCCCACTGGTGATGTTAACATTGATCACTTGGTTAAGGTGGTGTCTGTTAGGTTTCTCCACTGTAAAATTACTACTTTTCCCTTTATAATTAATGAATATCTTGTGGAGGGTACATTAATACTTGTAAATTTTATATTGCTCTGTAAAATTACACCGATTCATTCATTATAGCATCTATTGATTTTTGCATGATTCAGGTATTATAATGATAGTTGCCAAATGGTAATTTTCTAGTTCCATCATTCCTTATACATTTATTAGTTGGCTTTCTACTATAGGGAAAGTGTTTGTTTGTTTGCTATATCTGCAAGATTCATAGACTCATTTGATCCAAGTGGGTTGTAGTATTTTGCTATCATTATTTATTTTAGTGCTTCAAATTGTCCAAGATTGGGTCGCTGGGAGCCCCTTCAAGCTGGCTCCTGTGTTTCTGATATGTCTACATAATTCTTTGAGAGCATTCTCACTTTCTGGCACAGCAAAATGTTCCAGGCTTAAGAATAAACCATTTCTCTATCATCAAAAATTCTACAAAGAATAAAATGCTAGGGAGGGTGTGGAGAAAAGGGAATCCTCCTACACTGTGGTGGGAATGTAACTTGGTGCCACCACTATGGAAAACAGTATGGAGGTTCCTCAAAAAGGCTAAAATAAGAGTTACCATATGATCCAGCAATCCTACTCCTGGGCATATATCTGGAAAAGACAAAAACTCTTAATTCAAAAAGATACATGAACCCCAATGTTCATAGCAGCACCATTTACAATAGCCAAGACATGGAAACAACCCAAGTGCCCGTCAACAGATGATTGGTTTAAGAAGATGTGCCATATATATATATATATATATATATATATATATAT